>NC_042295.1:8636507-8676507 GCF_901000725.2 Takifugu rubripes | reverse complement strand
ATTCAGGAGGTGTACAGATGCCAGGGCCAACTATTAATTGGATTAATTATGCGATGCATGCGCGCCGGTCAATGAGATTATGTGTTTGAAAGCTTGAGCTGAAGGTGATCACACCAGCAGCTGTATGAAATCAAACACCAGCAGATCTTTCACATCTACTGCAGCTGTATAACCAATTTGATGTCATCAGTCTGGCTAAATTTAAAACAAATAAACCAACCTACAAAATAAAAACCCAGTCTACGACAAAGACTTCGAGAAATATCTTGCCTTATTCTGTAGTCTGGAATATAAATTGATGGATATCACAGGTGAATGTATATTCTTGCTCTAATGATGATTCCTGTTGTTGCCATAGCAAGGAATGGCTGCATACCAAAGATGTCTATAAATGCTGTAAAATGACACTCGTGCCACAATTTTCCCACATCTCTGTTGTCACCCCTATGACAGACCATGCTGATAAAAAGTAGTAAACCTGCTCTTTCGAGCAAAAACCATCATCTCAAATGAGCTTTCCTTAGCTAGCTAATTAATACCCACTCTTCAAACTTCAGTGAATAAACAGGCTGTCCATAGATCTGAAGCTTCCAGGTTGATGCATGGGACCGTCCCCACAAACACCATCTCTCTCTCCACAAGCCCTCTTCTGTCCCTGTCCCACCAGGTGTCTCTTCTATTGGCTACCGCTGACCACTAGCCTTTCACGTTTTGAATAATGCACACTGTTGATGATGAACAGAGGTCAGCCTGTGAGAAAACGACAGACAGGAAGAGAGGAAGAGAGTCGCCTGAAAGAGAGTGGCTGGGCCAAGTAACACCAGGGAATTTCTCTGCAGCTGGTGAAGAGGGGAGGTGAGGAGGACAGAGGAAGGGAGAGCAAGGAGGATTGGAACACACAAGAAAAGGGGTTTTGCATGAATAAACCTTTAGGCTCCAAGTCCAAAGACTGAAGAGGCAGAAATCTTTCTAGGTTTGACTTAAGTGTGTGAGAGAAAATGGAAGGTTAGCAAGGCTGTAGCATAAGCAAAGGGAGTTTTGGACTAGAGCTGCAGCGAGAGAGGAAATGGAGGATGAGGGGCAGAGGAAGAGCTAAAAGAAAGGGGAGCAAGGGAAGGGCAGAAAGATGAAAAGAGAGAGAGAGAGAGAGACAATGCACTCAGCTGTGGATAATTACAGCAGGAAGCTAGCAGAAGGATCTAGAGAGAGACAGACAGAGAGACAAGCTAATTATAATTATTTTTAGTATGCTTGTTGTTACCACTATTATCATAATGGCCATCAATATCACTGTCACCACGGTGACAGCCACAGAGAAAAGCTGGAGGGCTCTGAGACTGCTCTGGACCAATTGGACTCAGCCAACTGTTCAACTCTGTGTGTGTGTGTGTGTGTGTGCGTGTGTGTGTGCAGTGCACAGTGAAGACAGAGGGATGGTTGGTAAATGTATAAATCCTGGTGCAATTTTTATTTGAAAGAATAATTTATTTGTTTTCTTTCTTTTATTTCATAGCAGCCAACAAAAATGCTGACACTGTTTCATTCGAAACTGGGAAAAATGATTTACTAGATTTTTTTTTTATTTGAGTACTGTTAGATATACATTATTATTATTATATAATATGGGTTTTCCTCCATTCGGGCTTTCTTGTATCTTTATATTTGGTAGCCATCAGGATCATGACTGCATTTCCACATTGCTTCAGTCACCCTCTGAAATGCTGCTGAATGCTGTGTTGTGTGTACAAGACCACGGGTGCCCTTGATATCTACGAAGCATTTTTATTCCAGCAGCCAACATTCATTTGTGGTGAAAGACTCAAACAAAAGTACTCATTTTTGTGTTACAAAGCATGCCGTGATTTGACACGGATCCGATGACGAGAAAGCCAAAAGAACAATGGAGAGTGGGGAAGCGTAGTGAGTGTGCGACACAGCCGAAGTGGGCGGAGAGTCGTATTTGGCAGTTAACTTGTCAACTCAATGCGATGCATCCCTTTTCATGATGTGCGGAATGGGCGTTTTATTGTCATCCTCACCATCTTCCAGTGTTGTAGCATTGATCTCGGAGCTCGAGGGCCCTGTGCCGGCTCTGTTGAATGCCTGGACGACCACACCATACTGGGCAAATTTCTTCAGGTTGTCCAGGGTGTAGACTTCGCTATCGCCGGTGGCCTTCATCTCCACAATGCTGTACTGGCCGTTACTGCCTGGGCCGTTTTCTCGATAACCGATCTGGTAACCCCTGATAACGCCATTCTGAAGCTCCTTCCTGGGAGCCTTAAACGCATAAACCATAACTCATTACAGCCCTTTCAATCATAGAGATACGTAAGATCAAGAATAGATATTTTGGTTATTGCGTTTTAGGCCTGTTGGAACCTCACCTTCCAGGTGACCCTTATACTCTGAGAAGTGACCGGCTGCAGGATCACATCCATAGGAGGACCATCAGGCTCTGCAGAGAGATCCAAGAGTTAAAGCAGCTCTGTGGGTTCCAGTAAATCTCTTCAACAGTTCCAAGTTGAGGTTTTATTTCCAGACAAAAATGGCCCTATGAGACGTACGTGCTTCCTCTGTGCTGATGGTAAGTTCTTTACTGGCCTCGCTCTTCCCTATGGAATTGTAGGAGAACATGCGGATGCTGTAGACAGAGGCAGGATGGAGGTCCACTATGTTGGCCTGGTTGTTGGTGGGGGAGATGTTGCGAGTCGCGTGTTTCAGCTCCCAAGTATCTGATGAAAGAGTGGACAGTAAAATTAGAATGATTTCATTTAGATTTTGTCAACTTCTGAAAAGAAAGTAATGTAATAAATAATCTTACCTGTCTTGTTCTTGTACTCAATGTCGTAGGAGGTGATGGCACTGTTTCCATCGAATCTCTGCGTCCAGCGAAGATTCATACTCCGATCTTTCACCTCTCGTACTTCCAACTCAGGAGGGTCAGGGGGCTCTGAGGATTCAAAGGGAGCACACAGAGGAGAGGGTGTGACAATGAAGGAGAGAATCTGGAAATGCAGCCGCTTATGTCAATATATGGAGGAGCTGGCACCTTATAAATGTAAATGGGCGCGGTTACCTTGAACAGTGAGCTGGATGAGGCCTCGTCCTTCTCCGTATGAGTTGATGGCGTGACAGGAAAAGAAAACGGAGTCCTCACGCTCTGCTGGCTTCAGCTGTGTTGTGGAGAGGGAAGAACGTCAAACATGAAGGAGATGAAGAACCTTGTCTTTGTGCAAGCCAACGCTGCGGAACACAGCTTTGTCATAAAGAGACATAAAGAGACAGCTTAATGAGACTGTCCTCCACCTTGCCCGGGTGGTGTTCAACTGACTTTTGGCACAGTGTGCCGGGACAGCTGTGTTGTGAAGCAAGCACAGTTGTCAAGAAAAGGACATGTTTGCATGATTATTTTATTCAAAGTTACAGCTTCCACCCCTCCTGTAATTACATGGGACTTTCTGATGGAAAGACATCAGTCAGTGAACTGAGAAACAACAGAATGCTTTTCAACTTTCATTTCATGCGGAGCCATGGAGGAGCCTTCTACAGTATCTGCAGTGTCTCTGCGGCTGTACATTAACCAAAAACCTGGTCAGAGGATTGTTGCAGGAGGTTTCCTTTACAAGGTTTATGGGGGTGGCAGAAACTTGGATAAAGTCCATCACAGAAAGGGAGTTCAGTCAGACAACTCCGGATTAGATTTAATAACTTTAATCAATAAAAGTGGCAGAGCTGCAATAATTCAGCAATAAATTAGTGCAGAGCACCAAGAGAGGGTGATACTCCAAACAGCAGTGGCAGCACATAGCAAATTGAGAACAATCAGTTAAATTTGGGGGTTTAATCAGTCCCACTGAAGAGAGCATGCGATGTGTCAGCTGGCCAGAATTTGCACCACTTTTTTCCCCGCCTGAACTCTCTCTGCAGGCTTCGCATCATAAAAACCAAAATTCTAATTGTTACCACCTACCTTGAGCGTGGACAACACCTCATCTGTCTTCTCATTAGGACTTGTGGTAATGGAGTAGCGGGGATTACGGTCAGGGTCGATGACAGTGTCCCCTCTCTCCCAGCGGATGATGATGGGCCATTCTCCCCTGGCTGTACAGTTAAGCTCTTTCGTGTGACCCTTCTTGGCCATGGTGGTGTTGGGGTGACTGGTGATCATCGCTGGGACTGAAAGGGGAAAAGAAACGATGCGTGAGAACGACAGAGGGAGATAGTGGGAGCAAATTGGAGCAGGAGGAAATGGCGAGAGTGCAGAGATATCAGTGGAGAGATCAATGGAGGAAGAAAAGGAAGGGAAAGAGAGAGCGAGCAGATAATAATTGGGGTTTAAGTGGAAGAGGGGAGTGGAAAAGGTAGAGTTCAGGGGAGCCAAGTTCCATTGCAGTAGTGTAATTGAAGAACTATGATCAATGAAGTAAAATCAATAAAGCTCTGCTTTGATTATCTAATAGTTAACACCAGGATTGGGCAAACGAAGAGGTGAAAACGATACACTCGTCACTGCTCAGACACTTAATCTTCTCTGGCCAACACTTTCACACGCAATACCAATATAAGGAGAGCTCCGCTGCTTGGTTTCCATTGTTTATTCACCTCCTTCTCCCTTTTCTTCTTTTTCTTTATACCTCCCTCTCCACTGAGCAAAACAGACAGAATTGAAGGAGGCAGAGAAGAGGAACGGTTGAATCAATAACACTAACAGCAGAACAGGAGGTGGAGGGCAATTCTCTAATAGCAGAATATGGTCAAACTGGTGATTTTATTTAGCCGCTTCGATGCGTCCATGCTGGAAGAGCGGCATGAAACGAAGTGGTTCGAGGTGCCCTGTGAGGTCATGCCCGGCTCCAGTCTGTGTGTATTTTCATATCCACCACACATACTGTCGCAGACACGAGGTTAGGATAAAGAGATTGATAGCAGGCAATGATTGCCCTCAAAGTGTTTTGATAGTCTCTGGACAGTTCCCGAGGGTGGCAGGATCAATTGGTCAGGTGCTCACTTTCTCACTGCCTGTTCAATGCACAGGCACCACCCGTGATTCAGCTGACTCTGTCTCCCTTGCTTCTTTCTTTTTCTGCCATGGTGTCCGCATTCACCTTTGCTAATTTTGCCATTTTACACCTCTGCGTGGATGTCCACATACACAGAGGACAGAGAAAGCAGTGTGTGATGTCTCATTGGTGTGTCTACGCCATGAAATAAGTCACACTTGGATGGGAGTGTCAGCTTACTCTTAACGGTGAGGACCATGCTCTTGCTGATGTCTGAGCCCACGCCGTTGGAGGCCTGGCAGAGGTAAAAGCCTCGGTCTTCTTCCAGGACGTGTCGTATAAGAAGGGAGCCATTACTCATGAGCTGGATGCGGCCCGTCAGAGGCACAGGGTGGTACTGCTGCGGATTCCCGATGCCCGCTGGATGAAAAGGAGATATTGATGAATCTTGTGGTTGTGGTGATTTCTGCACGTTAATCAGACCCGTGACAGGGAGGTGTGCACAGCTAAAGGATGAAAGGTGTGTCCCATACCTAGTGTACCTTTGGCATGCTTCCACATAACCTTAGGGGGAGGATATCCATCAACGGAACAGTTCAAGATTCCCGCCTTCCCGTAGATCCCGTCCTGATTGTTGGGCTGCACTACGAACCGAGGAGGCACTAGATAGGGAGGAAAAGTGAGCGTTCTTTTTATACAATAGTGAATTCCTCAGGTGAGACGGTTGAGGTCTGCGTCTCAGTTGCTGCTGTTGACGTCAGTCTCAAGTGTTATAGCTTCTCTTCTGTCCAAGAGGAAATTGTCTGACTTTATTTATAGCTTAATCTTCAACACAGGGTCAAACTTCATTTGATATGAAAGCCAGTTGCCTTTAGCATAAATCAAGAACCCAGATTTCTTATTCTGTGACAGGTCTTACCTGTCACCGTGAGTTGCCTCTCCGTGCTGACAGTGGCGGCATCGTTGCTGGCGATGCAGGTGTAGTTGCCATTGTGCTTGAGCGACACTTTGGATATCTGAAGTGAGCTCATGAACTCCTTCGTGTCAATGGTGATGCCTGAGGAGGGCACGATCTCCTGGCCATCCTTGCGCCACGTGATGCGTATGGGCATGTCTCCGGACGCCACCACGCAGGCGATGTACATCAATTTGCCAATGGAAGTCGGGGGAAAGTCAAATGGCTGGATCAGCGGGGGAACTGTGACAAGGGAAGGAATGAAAGTGTGTGTGTGAGTTCAAATAACATTAACAAAACAGCGGAAATAGTGGATATGAAAGACATACAACAGTGAAATAACACAGCACAGAAGCAAAAGGTAGAAAAAGGCAAAGAGGGAGTGTAATAAAGGGGAAAAATACACTTGAAGGAGGAGTTATGAAATGTGCAGGGTGAGGAAGAGGTAAAGATGCGTATTTGAAGCAGACATAAATGAGAAAAACAACAGAGGAATTCAGATGTGAAGACAAACAGAGATTACCATTCAGGGGGACAGAAAGGACATGGAGGTGTTTCAGTAAAAGGAGAGAGAATTTAGCAATAAAGATGTTGGAGGAGCTTGAAAAAAAGACTACTGGGAGCTCACAGAACCTCCCCAGCTCAGCCAGTACTGGCCAGTCCACATTTGCATATATTCATGCTAGCCCATATTCTACCTACACCCCCACACATTGAAAATGCCCACGCATGTACATGCACAGCAGAAAGCAGGAATTTGCAGACATCTGTTGCTAAACATGTACATGATGTGTCTGTCTTTCTGACTCTCCGATTACTTCCACTCACTGGAATCAATCCCAGCGGTCACCAGGTGAGGGGCGGAGATAGATCCTGCACAGTTTGCCAGTTTCTCTCACACCAGTCACTCAAAACTGACCTTTGACAGTGACGTAGATGGTCTGCGTGATGAAGAGCTGCGGCTGGATCAGCACGCTGCAGACGTACGCCCCCTCGTCCATCCCCTTCTGAACATCGCTGAGCTTCAGCGTTCCGTTCTCAAACACCACCTGCACAGATGACAGCACCATTAGACAAGAATATAACACCTTCTTCTTCTCTTTTATTTACTGTAGCTGAGACCATAGGAGAGATAAAACATCTACTGTGGGGGACAGTCTAAGGCTGCTGCACTGCAAGTTTGATATCAATTCGGCATAAATTTCAGGAGTGGGACACACAAAATGTAAAAACTGAAAACTGGCTGAACTTCATATTACTTTATTTTTGTGAAGGTTGCACAGTTGTAGCAGTCTTTTCTTTTATTAGTTTACACATGGTTGCTGTTGAAGTTCGGGGTTTGGAGGGCACTTTGGCACTCGTTTGTGCAGCCAGCTATTTCAGTTAGGTGAATAAAATGAACTTCACCTGACGATGGTTGTCAGGAAGCAGAAGCCCCTCTTTGTACCAGTTGATTGAGTAATACGGGTACCCAATCACTCGGCAGTTAATGAAAGTGTTCCTTCCAGCCACCGCGGTGACGTTCTTCATAGGCCGAATCCTCGGAGGACCTGGTGGGCAGACGGAGAAAGAAAAAGAAGACGAAAGTCAGTCGACTTTGTGAGGAGCGGGACATGGAATTTTAGGAATCAAGGGGAGGGGTGGAGAGGAAGGGAAGGAAAGAAGTGTAGGAAGAGAAAGAAGCTAGGATGTCTGAACCTCCAAAACAGTTACAGAGGAGCAACTGAGCACTCATGCACACTATCATGAGCTGTAGCACAATTTCAGCACAAATTTTCATCCTGCTTCAACATGATCTAGTTAAAGGTGTTTAAAATAGCCGTTCTAATTTTAGATTCCAATGTTTTATCATGTGAATGCCTTGAAGGATTCGATGCACCCATAGATGCAGACTCAGAAATGAACTGATTGCATTTCTGATTTTATGTTAGAAGTCAGAGGTCAGTGTGTTCAGGTGCCTTAACAACTGAACAGCGTTCAATTAAGATTGAATCCAACACAATTTGATCTACATAAAGTCAGTTCATAACAAAAATCTCCTCATGATGGAGTCAATCCAGATGGAATTCTGCTATTTCCCTACAAGCAGCAATGGTAAGAAAAAACCTTCAACACACCCTTGATGATTCAAATCTTTTAAAAGAAACTAAATAAGAACAGGTCTGAAAACCTCCTCAGCACCTCTACTCTGACACAACACCAACATTTCCTTTGCAGCAACTGTAATCCTCTCCACAAGGTAAAAGTAGTTTTTTTTTTGCTACACCTAATGATGAGATCAATGTTTGGGATGAGAAGCCTGTGAAGGTCGTGCTAAATGGCGTACAACTGGGAGAGTAAACGAGGTGAAGCAATATTTACAAAAACACAGAGAAAACACGACGCAAACAGAGCTTGATGGCTTCAGCATGTGGGTCACGTGTCATTGCCCAAAGACACAGACTGAAAGCTGCGAGCAGGCAGACAGATAAAAACAAACATATTGGCCATCACCGTAACAGAGTGCGAACCATCACTCAGCCATCTGTGTCTGACCTCCATTGTTCATCGTGTGCGTTTGTTTTTGTCTCTGCTCCGAGCCCTCCGAGCTCCCACCTCTTCCCATCCCTACCATCTCCGCTTCCTCTGCATGTGCTGAGCTTTGAAGTTCTGTCGAGTGAAAGATGTATTATTCAGGAGCGCGTGGCTCCGCACACACAGACCCGTTATCGGGACGCGCGCGCCTGCGTCTGTGTGGCCTTGCCGTCTGCTGCCGGATCCTCGCAGAAGGAGATAAGTTGAGTGGCTCACATTTCACAGAGTTGGTAAGAATACTGGTGGATGACGGATTTTTTTTTTTTTTTTTTATCAGTGAGATTGATGTCAGTTTGAGAAGCGTGTGCGATTGAGGCTCTTTGGCAGTGGAGCTTATTCTCTGTCTAATAATCGTTCTGGCACATCTGCCTCCAGCAGACACGCGTGTCACATCTACAGAGCTCACCAAAGGGCACAGAGAGAGAGAGAGAGATAAAGGGAGTAAGAGAGAGAGAGAGTTTTCCATTTGTGTCATTCTTCAGCCTTGTAGTCTGCGAGGACAAACCTGTCACCAGTGTCCAGCCTCAGTGTGCACCCCGCTTCTCCCATTTAATCTACTCTCAACTCCATTTTCATGATATCTTAAATCTTAAACCTTTTCACCTCAGCCCTCGCTCCATAATGCTGACAACAATACACTGACTGAGCGAGTGGATCTTCACCGCAGGTCAGTATTATAAGCTGACATATGGAATGTGCTTGACTGTATAACCCATGACTGAACACTAATGGATTGTAGATAATTAATCTAAAAACATGTTAAACTGATAGTCAGGGCAACAGAGAATCTACTTGAAGAGTCTGACTACGTTCAGAGATAGAAGCAGAGAAATAGAAGGATATAGGATAGGAAATGGGTCAGGGTAGGGTTGGGGTTCAGGCTGTAGAAGCCTCTGTATGACTGATATTGAAAAGAAGACAGGCACCTCTTACGTTTATGCGCGCTTGGTACTCGGAACTTCCGGCCGAATTCCGTGCGGTGCACCGATACACGCCTCCGTCCCGGATCTGGGGGCTGCTGACGTTGACGTGGCTCACGGTGGTGCCATCAGACAGAGTGTACTGGCTGGTTCTGACGCGAGACAGGTCCCGGGCCACCGGCTCGTCATCCAGATTCCAGGTGATGGTAGGAGGCGGCGCTCCTTTGGCGGTGCACTTCAGAGAAAAGGGTTCACCTGGAATCACGACTCGCTCGCTGAAGGAGGCAACAATGCGGGGAGTACCATCTGTGGTAGGGTTGGATGGAACACAGTTGCTTTAGTTATCCTTACGGTGGATCGTAATCAGCACCATCTTAAGATATTTTGTTCAAATATATAGTACCTCACCTTCTAAGAGTATTATGGAGAAGTCTTGAGCAGTCTGGCCCTTGCGGGTGGCAAAACATTGGTAAGCTCCAGAGTGTCTTTTTTGTGCAGCTGAAATGAACAACGTCTCATTGTGAGCCCCCTGGATGGAAAAGTGCTGGTCGGGCAGGATAGGTTCAGTGTTACGATACCAGGAGACGGTAAAGTGGGGGGAGCCCTGGACAGCACAGGACAGGATGACTGTGCTGCTGATCCCTGTCTTTAGGTTTTTGGGGGACAAGGTGACCCGCAGTGGCTCTGGAGGTGGAAGGATAATCAAAGAGGAGCATGTGATATATAAGGCAACAGTGGCAGGTTGGTGTCTTAGTTCTGAGCATAAACAATCTGAACCAAGATGCCCAGAGATTCGGTATTTGTCATCAGCTCGGGCGTGTGTGTGTGTGTGTGTGTGTGTGTGTGTGTGGTGTGTGTGTGTGTGTGTGTGTCGAGCTGTGTGGGAAACAGCGACGGAAATGCAAAATGGAGAGAAAATGTCAGTGAGCAATAAGGCAGCTGGTGTTAAATGCTGGAGGCTGCTGTGTGTATGTGTTTGATTGTTCACAGCCAGCAGGGGAAAGTTGGAAAAAAAGCATCGTGTGTTGTGTTTGCCACCATCTATGCTGTGTCATCAAGGACTGTGGCCCGTGCAGTGATGTGCCCCCTGGATAAAATGCCCAGTGTCCACTTCATTCACCATTTTGCCCTCCATTTCTCCCACAAGTCCATCACCTCTCTGACCGACACCATCAGATTTCTTTTCTTTTTTTTTTAACCCACCTATGACATTGAGATGACCTGTTACTTCTTTGGATCCAAAGCTGTTGGTGACCTCGCAGATGTAGTTTCCGCTGTCCTCAACTCTCAGGTCGGCGATTGTGAGGCCGGTGATACGCCGTGTCCAGCGGGAATCCGAAGGCAACGGCCGACCGTCCTTCAGCCATCTGATGGTTGGGTTTGGGTATCCGGACGCAATGCAGGGCAGCTCAACACTGTGCCCCAACTGCACCTCGCCGGACTGGAAACTGTCCAGCACTGATGGTGTGGACTCCGTAGGGTCTGGAGTGACACCAGTTACAGGTTTTTTAAATTATTTTATTGTATCTAATAAACAGGAAGAGGGGATTGCTAGCCCGGCTCTTTATGGCTAACAGCACTGGAGCAACTAAAATGTCAGCTCACAGAAAAAAAAAGTGTAAGATGACAGCGGGTAATTTGCAGCACATTTCCTTTGCCATGTGTTACAAATTCCTGACTTTGCTGGTTGTCTGGCAAACCTCGCAGCGACAAAACAAGCGCAGGAAGTGGCGAGGACGTAGCTTGGCACCAAATCTGCAATGTGTTGTTTTTACACTTTGGTGTGGGTACAAATGAAACAAAAAAATACACTTCAATCATTCGTGTCCTTTGAAGGTGTTCAGCATCCACCTCACCGTCAAGCTATCTCGCTTATGGCTCTGTTGATTTTCTTGTCTTTGGACAACTTTTACATGAAGTAAACTCACTTGCTTGGTGCTTACCCATAACAGAGAGTCTTGCGCCATTGCTCTGGCGAGTCTCTCCACTGTACTTGTGCTTTGTGATGCAGCGGTAGGTGGACAGAGCGTCTTCCTTCTGCACTTCTGAGATATACAAGGTGCCAAAAGAGGTCAGGAAGAAACGGTTACCTGGCAGAAATACAGGGGAGGGATGAAGAAACAGAGGCGATAATTAGTAAATGATGTAATAAATTAGCAGAGATTCAGATGTTGGGTGTATCACACTGCCACCATCTGGATGCATTTACAAAAGAGATTGTTTTGCGACACAGATGTAAAATAAACTTTTTAATTTCTTTTTTGTTTTATAAATGTTCGAAATTATTATTACAAAGTAACACAAATAAAGAGGGTGGTCATTTCTCACAAAATCACTGACTTTTAGAATAAAAAGAACCACAGGAGTGGATTATTCTGTCAAAAGGTCCATGCAGAGCACTTAGGAGGTCACATGGGAGCTTTTAACATACCCCGTCCGATCCATCTCATAAGATATACACAACAGAAAGACAGATCAGGAGGAAGAGAGAAGCTCAGAGTTATTGTAAGTGTTAATTATTGATGCTTTTTTGGGTGTTATGGTAACAGCAGATTAGAGTCATTTTCATTTCTTCTCTGATTTATCTTCACAGTGGTGTGTGTGTGTGTGTGTGTGTGTGTGTGTGTGTGTGTGTGAGAGAGAGAGAGAGAGAGAAAGAGAGAGGGAGGATGAGAGGGAAGGATAGAGGGAGGAGAGTGCATTTCACTGTTTGATTCTTTCCACTTCTCTGAATCTTTTTGTATTCACTTTCCCCAAAGGGTTATTTTCCACGGCGAGCACTTCAAAGTTTGTCATATGCTGAGGATTGTTTAGTAATGTGAATGCAGTCACTGGATGCATGTGTCCGTGTGTGTGTATGTGTGTGCATCTGTGTATGTGTGTGTATGTCTGTTAACATGCTGGCTGTTTGTTGCTGTACATGGTGTTTCCGTGTTGTTGTAATGGAGACAAGAAAACTTCCGAGTCACACAGGTGCTTTATACGGTTGAATACAGAAAACCCAAAACCTCGCTCCCTCTCTCACCAACACACACACACACACACACACACACACACACACACACACACACACACACACACACACACACAAAATCTCTATATATCTCTATATTTGATTTTACAATGAGAGAATACTGTAAAACTGACAAATACAGGAACTAAATAATAAATATCACATATATCTCTGACTATACAAGCCTACATGCTATTTATTACAGAGTATCATGTTTTTATTAATTTTCTTTGAAAATATTATCATTTTTACTTAAATGCGTTATATGAGAAGCCTGCGCGTGCGCATGTGTTTTTATGCGAGTCAGACTGTTGTGTTGAGCACCACGAGACGTAAGCTGTAATTTGCGAGCGTTCCCTTTTGCTTCAACCTGGGTATTAAGCCTTACAGGATAATATGCACTTGGCGAGTGGAGCCTAGTATAACATAGTGCTACACCCTGTCACAACATGCCTGCAGAGAGGAAGATGGAAGGAGTAGTGAAGGCTTGGGTGAGAGTGTAAATTTCTGAGGAGGTTAAGAATGGAGGGAAAAGAGAGCGGCGCTGCACAAAGGTTTAATGAGAAGCCGCTTAAATTGTTAACTTTAAGCTGAAAAATGCTAATTGCTTATAATTTTAGCTTTTTGGGGACTATTATCTCTGCTCTACTTTCATGAACTGGAAGTATGTCAGCCATTGACATGAGATGATGCTGACACTAAGATAACCCTGAAAATAACAGCTGACTGTAACAACGTATGAACAATCGAGGATGAATGAGAAGCATGTGCCTCGAAATATTCCCGAGTTAATTTCTCACTACTGCTCTCTTCTACCTCGTCTCTCCTTGAAAGCGGATCCTTTGCCCCTTTACTCTGAACTTGCAACACCCAGAAGATCAGGGAGGACAAGAAGAAGAGAGGCAGCGGTGGAGAGAGGAAGAGGTGGATCCTGCGGGGAGAAGGACGGCAGATGGAGATTGATGGAGGGAGAGATTGGGAGATAAAGAGAAACACGCCGTTGGGAGTGACGGAAGAGGGGGTGAGAGTGAGAGGGATGAGAGGCCTCCAGGCCTGAGAGGGTAAAAAATGATCCCTCAAGATGTTCCTCCATCTCTCTTCCTCTCCCTCTATGTTTTTCCCCTTGTGAAACCTCTGCTCGTGGGAGAGGAGATCAATTCTCGTCTAGTCTGTCAACGCCTCCAGGAGTTTGTTATTGTCGGTGTTGTATGCTCACTCCACTTCGCTGTCTGGCTTTTTGCTGTGGGAGGCAGGATGAGACTATCCCATGTTCAGGAACGGTGGGGAAGAAGCCTCCAAATGCTTTCTCCCCATTCTCTTGGCTTCCCATCGCAATGACATCTGTTCTGCATTCTCTACCTTTCGCCGTTTCTGTCGTTTCCCTTCTCCCTTTGCACTCGTTTTCTTTCTCTTCTCTTGCAAGGAGGTCTGTAAGTAATAGTTCTGCTGATCAGCCTGAGGCGGGAAGTCAAGCCAAGTACAGTGAAGCTCTTGCTTGATCTGTGTATGTGTGTGTGTGTGTGTCCTCCTCCCGCCCCTCTCCATCTCTCTGTCTCATTATTTGCATGTTTGTGTCTGTCTGTGGGATTTCTGGTACACAATTACACACACACACACACACACACACACGCACGCACGCACACACACACACAATGAAAACGGATTAGGGAGCCTGAAGCATCAATGTTTTCTCCAAAGTTCCCCCTTGAGAATGGACACCCCACTTTCAGGTGTAAGGTGCAAGAAGAGGTTAAGATGGAGGCGTAAAAAAAGAACGTTGCTCAGGTAACTGACATGTTTTGCAAGACAAGACACCATCAAACGCTACAAATAGCAACTTGAGGGTTGATAAAACTGGTGCGAGAAGAATGGGGGGCAGGTTTGGATATGATGCTCAGAGTTAGCTGGATAAGGAGATCAGAGGCAATGGACTGTATGCGTGTGTTGACATGTTTAAAGCAGAAATAAATGAAACGCTGTGGGAAAACGCAGTAACGTGAAATCAGAGCAAAAGAAAAGATATAGGAAGGTAAGGAGAGGGGGTTTGTTCTTTGCTCTGCCATGCAAATGAAGGCGGTGCTGCAGCAATGCTAACTAACAGCAGTTCACACTGGTGGACTCATCACTTATTAATGCTCCCCCCTCCTTTCCCATCTCTTTACCCATTCATCTCTCCCCTGCTCTCACTAGGATTCTCTTTCCTGAACACTCGCTCGCTTGCTTGCTGTTGCTAGGGCCCGTGCGCTCACGTGACAGCAGCTGGGTAGGGGGCGCTGCAGTGGCACGCAGCGCCGTGCGCAGGAGTGCCTGTGTACGCCTGTTTGTTGCGTGCGTGCCTCCTTCATCAGAGGCAAAAATGGAATCAGCCATTTAAATGATGGCGATTGATCAGAGGAGAGGTGAGAAAGTGCTGAATGGATGTGTAATTGATTCACAGACCTGGGTTATGGGCCACAGAGGACCACAACACATCTCTCTCACTTTATTCTTTTACCAAGGGCTCTTTTCACAAAAATGTGCTGAGGAGCGAAAGGAACATTATTGTCAAGGTTTGCTTTTCAGATTTTAGGCTAAATGGACCGCAGGCTTTTTAGTACAACACATACAGGCAACCACATACACACACACACTTGCAAACATAGATTTAGGAGACAGTTTGAGACTGTAGGGTGACGCATATATCTGTATGCAGCTCTTTGTCACTCTGTGATGTCAAAATGACAATCAAGCGCACGTTTCTTATGTGTCATCTTATTATTCTTCTTTCTTCACTTCTGTTCTCTCCACTGTTTCTCATTAGCGTGATTATTGACTCTCAGAATTGCCTCCAGTTCTTTATGGCTCATTTGATTAAATCACATTTATTGTTGTGATGTCTGGTTAGTTCAGACCCTGAAATCAGAAGAAAAAGTATTAAATGGAATCATATTTTGAAACATATAACTGGAGAAGAGCACAGATGTACTACTGTTCAATCCCAAAAAGAACTGTAAAGCTTGTTTTATTGTGTTCTGTGTTCATATCAAATCATGGGCTTGTTTTTCTTCAACACTTCAACACATTTGATGTATGGAATCCTCATGCAATGAGGTTTTCTCCATACCGGTAATTATGAAACAGCGCAAATCCAGACCATTGTATGGATCCCTAAAACTTAGAGTTTTGTGCTCACTCACATTAACACTGATGGTGGTCTCCAACAAGCTTATGCGAGGTATCAGATGTTGACTATGGATGAGTGCACACACCAATTTGATTAAAAGCAAACATTTTAAATGATAGAAATAGGTGAAGACTGCTTAAAACATAACCATACTGAACTGTTGGAAGACCGACCCACAGCATCTCAGTACCATGGAGAGCTCCACTTAAACAGGCCCCCACAGGCAGTCCTCTGTCCAGAAGTATCCAGAGGTTTTGTTTTAATATGACAAAAGGCCGCTTTTCAAAATGTACATTGAGGTACTCGTGTTGCTCTGAGTGATACCACATATTTCATACACAAAAACACATTTGTAATCTTTTCACACTGTATTTTTGTGCGTCGCCACCTATTGCGTATTGAAGAGGTGATGTTTGCCAAAGAGAGAATGAAAGGAACTGTTGTGATTTCTCCCCTTCCACTCTTTCCCATGTAATTTATTTGATAATTACTGAGGGCCCATTATAGATGATTTCAAGGAGGCACTGACTAAAAGCTATTTCATTTGAGCTGCTCATGCTGTGTGTAAATGCCCTCCTCACCGCGTGCATATGCACACGCACGCACACACGTGTCTAAAACAGCCCACGAGCCTATTTAAGTCTGGTAGATAATTAAACCCCCCCCACCTTCACTCTTATAGAGGTACGAGTGTGTTCGCATGCCCCCGTGTGTGTTGAGCAACGGTGTATGCGAGGCGACGGTGTGTGCGTGCGTCTGTGGCTGTGCATGTGACGGATGGATGTGTGCGAGGTGAAGGATAATAGCGATTGGATTCTAATAAAATACCCTCATCCTCCTAAATCCCCTTCCTGCCCTCTCCCTCCGACCTGCCATATTAACACCCCCATTACAAGGCCAGATGAATGAAAATGAACAGAGCTGTGGTGTGATTCCCTGAGTGTCAAATCAATACCCCCCTCCTTCTCCTCCCCTCTTCCGTCCCACCCACCCTCTCCCCCTTCATCCTTTTCTTTGCAGCTATAATTTTCCCATCCTCCTCTCCTCTGCTGAGACTGAAGAATTGACATGTGTTTGACAAAGGGAAATCTACACCAGACGACAAGAGGTTCTCCTCCACCCCCACCCCCTCTTTCTTGAGTGGAAAATGAACAACACTCGTTCCTATCTCTTCTCTCGTCATGTTCAAAGGAGTCTATAATAGTTAGTCCTGCCACAAGGACAGTGTCTCGGCGCCTTGACTCGGGCAGAGCTGAGAAGTGTGTGGGTACTAGGATAAGGTTATGTCAAAATAACAGGAGAAGGTTAATGGAGCGGAGCGGGGGCAGATTTTACATATCATCTCCCCACAATGGTTTTAGATTTTAAGCTCCAGCCGTCGACCTTCACGTCCATCTGCACGCATGGAAACCTTCCCCTCCATGCTATGTCTCCTCTTTTCTTTGCATTTACTGTTCAGATTTCTATCTGCTGCACTGCTTTCTGTAGTCTCCACCTGTCTCTCGCTCTCTCTTTCTACATCAGTTCGAAGGTGGGACCCCTCATGCCCACGCACGCATTTTATGCTATAAACAAGTCATACTGGAGACTGAGGAAAGAGGAGGCAGGAAAAAACAGATAGAGCAAATGGAAAAAGCGCTCATCCAAACCAACGGAAATGGAACCTGATGACCGGTCCTGTTTTTATCGGCGGCCCACTCCCCACGTCTTCATCCCCGCTTCCCCTAATAATGGTTTGGTTTATTTGGAATAACAGTAAATATGCAAGCAGCCCTAATGGAAGATGCACTGGATGGTTAGAAAAATTTAAGAAAATAAACACGAAGAGCATGCGCACGTCTCTCATGGTTGTTATGATGCTCTGCACAAAAGAACCCGCGATTAAATTTATTCCAGATCCCATTCGGTCAGAGACAATGATGCGTACATGCAAAAACATACACGAGATTTGTCAACATGTGGTGCATTGTGCCGCTCTGGTCCTGAATTATTCAGTCTCATAGATAATAAATACATACATGCTCACCAGTCATGAGGAGGCTAACGGGACATAGCTAATTCCTTTTAAACATGCAAACACACGCACAGACACACACACATACACGACCAGAGTGAAGTCTACTAAAGCGTGGCCTTATTTCTGTGCTGGAGAACACAGAAACAACAATGTGTGAACAGATTTACAACAACCCAAATAAAAATTTTGTGTGATTGTCATCTATTATGAAAAGGAAGATGTGGCGGGGAGGGAAAATACCGATAACGGGTCTTCTGAGAGCACCGGGGTTGACAAACACACATGCGCACACAGATACGTGCACATTTGCTACTGCGAACAAGAGAGAGCCCGAGGGAGGCTGAGACAGAGAGTGAGTGCCGTGTGATAAACTCTCACACAAATCAATAAAACTTTGGCCTTTGTAAATCTATGTTTTCCTCTGTGAGACTACGATGGTGTCACAGCATGTAAGAAACAGCATTGTGATACACTCCGAGTCTTAAGGATCAGGGGAGGAGGGGGTCGCAGGGGAGCGAGGCCTGTGTGCAGCCGAGTGCACCTTTTGTGGCAGTCCCATGTTCGGAGCAGGGAAAGGGTGGGCCATCGGGGGGAGGAACTCTCATTCATCTCCTACGCATTCCTACCACAGCTTGCGCCGCTGTGATGATGCGCCCTTGCCGCTGTTGCTGGGCATCTTGGCGACAGAAACCCAAAAGAGGAGGAAGGAGGAGTTAAAGAAATGAGGGACGACAGGAAAGGCAGAGAACTGTGGAGACAGATGTTGCAGAGTGCAGCAGAGTAGTGGTGACAAGCTAAAAGCGGGTCCCCCAGACGTCGCAGGGCGCCCGAGGGGCCAGGAGTGCCAGAGGTACGTGCTGGGAGGTGGGGGTGGGGGGGTGGGGCTGCCACAACAAAGTAGGAGCTCTCGCTGCCTCCCTGCCTGGCTGTCTCTCTGTCGCTTCTGCCTCACTGCCCCCCTGCACTCTGTCCCACTTTAGCCCAATGTCACTGCCGAACCAAGGGGGAGGGGATAAAAAAGAAAGGGAAAAGGAGGAGAGGAAAGTCAACAGAGAGGAGGAAGGGGGAGAAAGGATGGCAACATTTGGACTTCAACAAAGGAGTGTAAACTAGATTCCGGAGAATAAGATTGTTCAGGACACTAATGGTGCAGAGGAGTGGGAGCAACTGCAGAGCTACGCAGGAGGAAGTCCTGACTGGAAACATACAGTTTGGATCTGCACAAAGGGGCTCCCAGACTGACCTGTAAGGTGGCGAGCAAAATCCATGATATTTATTTTCACATTTTTCACAAGAAGGCTGATATATCAGTTTACTAGGTGTAAGCAAAGTTTGAAGTCTGAAGTTTATTTCTGATCACAACAGGTCAAGAAAAGCTATGTTCATTCATCACACAACAAGAAAAATCAATCTCCCAGCATCAACTATCAACCTGTCTGGAGGCTTCATAGATCCTTACCCAACATATAGAAGTCCCAGAAGTCTTATGTATGGAACACTTTAAATTCCTTTTCTTTCTTAAGCATCCTCCAGTTTTGCAAGCCTTAAAAGACTAAAATTAATTCTCTGGGCATATTCAAACAGGGACACAGTAACCTCCCGGCCTCTACCTGCGCCTCCCAACACTCACATTTCACCACAACCCCCCCCTTCAACTTCACCATCCCGTCCATCTGTCAACTGTAACAGGCCTTAACAGCGATCCCTGATGAACGGGAGGTCTCATCAAGGGCTGGCACAGAGATTATGGCAGTTTGGCTAGAGGTGGCATCTGCCAAGGTCATTCAGCATGTCCGTGCTAGCATCTCTGCTGCACGACAGAATTCCTACTTGTTAAATTTGGACAGAAGCAACAGAGGAGCTGTTTTAGTATTTCAATGCATGACGTGCTTTGCAAAATTGAGGCCATCTTGTGAGGCTGCTTAAACTAAAAGGAAGGAGCATTGCTGCTGCTGCTGCCTGGCTTTAATGGCCGGCAAGCAAAGCTGAACCTAAAATCATTATAATGAGAGAGAATGAGATCCACATATGTAAGGGGAAGGAAGATAAGGTAGAAAAAATTGAACAGAAAGAGAGAGAGAGAAAGAAGAGCGATTGTGGAGCTGTGAAAACACAAGGGGTGGAGAGGAAGGGAAAGATAAGGAGACAGCGAAGAGCGGCAAGAAATAAAAGATTCCTCCACAACTCTGGTTTGCTTGGGTAATAGTCATCAGAGCAACAGAGCGTAAGAGGGAGGGACAGAGAAAGAGAGGATGTGGGGGGGGGGGGTGTAGAGGAAGAAAGGCATGCGGTTTTTTGTGTCGATAAGCCTTTTATTTTTATTAGGTGTACCTGTCTGTTTAGTTGTTTCATGCACTGCGCTTGTGTAGGTGCTGTTAGAGAAGTATACCTATAGATAGATTCATAAAATGCATAGATGGTTCCAGTACAGTGAAGGAAATGATCTGACTCTGACGTTGATATGAGGCATGAATAATAATAGTGTTGATATTGTTATATTCAACTTTAACCTTGTGTGGAAATTGGAGCCAAAATTGAACATCATTTTTTGTGATCTGCGATATTTTAGAGGGCTGGTGCAGCGCGTTGTGCAACTGACAGGAAACTGAGGAGGCAGCAAGAGGAGGAAGAAAGGAGTGTGAGGAGACTGGCGAGAAATGCAGAAGAGAAGGAATGAGGCAGAGATAGTGACAGACGGAGAGAAGAGAGGACGGTGTATTTCAAGACTTCATGAATGTGTGTGTGTGTGTGTGTGTTTGTGCTTGCTTGCGTCCCCAGGCAGAAAAAAACATTAACTGCATTAAGTGAGCTGACAGGTCCCTCCCCATTATCACTACTGGTGGTCCAGGGAGGGAGGGAGAGGAAGACAGTGGGTACTGTCTTCTTACCAACTGTCTGTGAAATGCAAAACATGAGACGCGCATGCTCTTTTCAGTAGAACTCAATAGAATCCAAAGTACCAGTGTTTAGAAATACACTGTTCAATCTCAATTCCACACTTAAAATTTCCATTTAAAAATGAAAGAATGTATAAAATGAGAGTGTCCAAGTGTATGCGTGTGCACATGTGTATGTTTTTTGCTGTGTATCATTTCTGCTCTGCTTAAATATTGATTATTGTCTTGTCTGGAGTTCAAGGTTAAACACCTTCAGCTCCCACCACATTTCAATTATTCAGTCAGTCATACCACCAACAACTTACTCCATTCTGACACACACACACATACACACACACACACACACGCGCATTCCAAAAGCCAGTGTTTTATAATAACCTTGCGCCAAAATGTGATATGCAAAATGACCGAGTTATCTTTTACTCTGATGATATTGCATGATTTTGCTTCAAAGCAATACACACACATGCACAAGCACGCGCAATGCCCGTCCATTACGCGAGCTTAACTGCTCAGAAAGAAGTGGCAGGAGGTCAAACCATGTTTTCTGAGAAAGCTGTACTCCGCAGGAGGCCTTGGAGTCAACATCACACTGTGCTGCTGCCAGCTCCTCTGACCTGAGCTGAAGCAGAGAGGACAATAATGAGAAGACGAACGAGGAGAGGAGAGGGGAGGAGGAATAATGGAGACAGCACTGGGGAGTGAACAAGGATGACAGAGGGGACAGAGAGATAAAGTGGTGGGGAAGAGCTCTAGAGGGTGAGCATGTGGGAGAGAAGAGGAGGCAAACAAATGAGAGAGGGGGAAAGAAAGTGAGAGCCTTTTGACCCCTGGCGATGGAGCCTGTCACTATAGTCCAGGCAGGGGGAAAAGAGAAGTGGTGAATCGGGGAGGAAGGGGCTTGTTTATGAGTGAAGATGTTTTTCCTCAAATGTGACGTATCCATGCTGCAGTCTGCGAGCATGCATATTACGTGTTTGCATGTAATCTCCATAAGCAAATCCCTCTTCATCCAAAGCCGCAAAGAATAGAGAAGAAAAAAGAAAAGCCGTCTTTATCCAAATCCAATTTCAGCTGGAAAGAGGGAGGGCAGAGGGGAGGGGGGTTGGAGGAGCAGAAAGGAGGAGGAGAAGACGATGTAATTTGTCAGAGGGATTACAAGGAGTGTTGGCAGAACATGACTGCCGACCGGGTGCGTGCACGTGCGTTGGTGTGTGCGCCGTGACCTCGCCCTCACGTGAATTCAGAGCAAAACGACATCAGAGACATTGTTCAGTTACAGAACTGGAGCAGGAAATAAAGAGCACGCTTGCACGGCAGCGCCGACTCCAGGTAAACATCAAAACCCCCCATTTGACTCTGTTGAGGATAACATTGTGGAAGTGGACCAGGAGGGCAGGAGACTAGTCCTTTATATAGAACAAGAATCACTAAAACTGTCTCTCGCAACAGGTCAGACAAAGTTTGGGTCTATTTTTATAACTTTCAAGCGTAATTAGAGCGAGCACAAGGCAAAGTGGAGCAGGGCTGCGGTCTTGTGCTGAGGCTTAGGCAGATATTTAGGAATGGGACTAAAACACACCCAACCCATGTCAAGTATGACCAGAACACACATGACTGGTTAGACTTCAAGAATTGGGGGGGACGGGGGGGTCGGGTCAAAGTCTCTAACTTTGGTGCTGAACTTAGAAGTTTCTTGGCCGCCATATTCGCTGTTGGCACTATGTCTGGTTTCAACCAATTAGCACATGCTGTGTTCTTCAGTAATTGTTGAGCGTTTCTTCTCACACTGGTCCGTCTGTTCCGTGCAGTGACACTTACTCGCAGAGTAACAATTGATATTTGTAGAAATGGGTAGCAAAGGAGACAAACAGTCGCTGTGCAGCGACGTAAAAATCAATTAGAGCAAAGAGATAGGGACAAGTCAGAGGAAGGAGACAGGAGAGAGAGAGAGAGGGTGATGGGGTTGGGGAAAGACATGTACGGGCTTTGGGCCAGAATCTAGGAGCCACGGTTTGATGTGATGTGACTGTACGACACACGAGAGCATGTATATCTGCCTACAGGACCGTGAGAGCTGAGGACAGTGGCGTCAGATAAGTGTCAGCCTGGAACAACATCGGTGTCTTTCTCCGTCTCTGTAAGTGACAGTGATATAGAGCACGCACAGGCACACACACACACACAGGTGCCCAACGGCTCTGTGTCAGGAGCAGCTGTTTGGCCCTGACATACAACATACACTGCACATCACATCAGATGCAGGGCAGTGGACGACGACGCTGCCCAGGCGGTGCCTCTCTAGCTTCAACCTGTAGAACACGTCATAAAATGTTTAACGGATAACAATATAGGCTGTTTTTAAAAAAATAAATAAAGCAGACTCTTGAAAGCACCAAAACAAAATGGCCCCACACGAGTAATATTAAAATAAAACATTTGGGCTTACGTGCAGCCAGGGCTGCTTTTACTTTTTAAACTTTTTCTTCTTCTGTGATAAAGGCCTGAATGGGCAGCCTTCACCTTGAGATGTATTACTCACCTGCGTGTGAAGACTGAGCACACCCACTGAAGAAGCCTGGGAACAACACTCTTCTTGTGATTGCAGCACAGAATAAAATGTATAAAGGAAATTTGTAGCTGATCTGTGCAGCCTGAAAACCTGGTTTCATCCCTGATGCACTGAAGGTGCTATAAATATGGCTGTTTCCACCTTCTCTATTCATTATGTCATTGTGCCTGATATAACCCATTACTGAATGATAAACATTTGTTTAATAGGTGACCTTAATCTTTGTTCTCTGATTAATTCAATGTGATCAGGACTGATGTGCATCCAGGTCAAAGTCAAATAACATTGTGTTTTCTGAAATATTTACACTGTGTGGCTGAATATTCAGCAAAAGAAGCCCAATTTTATCAGCAATAAAATGTATAAAAACAAATGTGCGATGGTGTTGGAGTTATTCTTTCTATTTCCTGTTGCTCTATTTCCAGAGCAACAGGTGGGCTCTGAACAGATTGAAGGAGATTCTGAGTGCTTTTCTGTGTTTTCCCTGACTGACTCCTTTCTTGAATCAGATGGAAAAGAAATTAAGAGGGCGCAATGGAGGGGTAAAGACAGAGAATGGAAAACAACACCACCACCACCACAAAGCTGGTCTTCAAAGAAGAATCCATTATTGATAAGGAGACAAAGCGATTTATTTATCATCAAGAATGTGTGGATGGTAAGCCCATCCCCGCAGAGCTGACAGAGGGGAAGAAAGCGAGTGAGGGTCAATAGACCATGTTGAAAGAATTATATCTAAGGAGACTTGCAGGCAGTTTTGTGTGTGCTTGAACGTGTGGGTGTGTGTTTACAGTCACAGGTCAAGTTTAAGATGTGTGTCTTCTCTGGTCAGCTGTGGACTTTCCTCCGGGCTAAAGGATCAGGAAGACTACCGTAATTTCCGGACCATAAGCCGCTACTTTTTTCCTACACTTTAAACACTGCGGCTTATTCTACGGTGCGGTTTATTTATGTTTTTTTTTTTCGTGGCGCACTATCACAACTATTGTGAATCAGTCATTTTTACTGACCCTCATCAATGTGGAAAATACTAGAAGAAAAGCATATGATGTGACTTTTAAGTTAAAAGCGATCACTCTGGCAGTTGAAGAAGGAAATCGAGCTGGCGCACGTAATCTTGGCATTACGGTAATCAATGGTGAGAAGGTGGAGACGCCCGCCTGAAGAACTGATCCAAAGCAAAAAGACAACAAAAGCTTTTAGACGTAAACATCGCAGGTGGCCCGAGCTTGAAAACGTTCTGGAAGACTGGGTCAACACACGGAGAGCAGGCGGCCACGGTGTTTCCGCTGTACAAATCAGACGGAAGGCAAAAGCAATCGCCACTGCGATGAAAATAGAAGATTTTAGAGGTGGGCCATCAGGGAGTTTTACATTGTTCATTGTTTGAGTAAAAAAGCATAAACAACGTAATTTGTGTGTAGCTGATACAAACGTATATTTCAAGGTAGCTGCATTACAGACACGGTTAGAATAAAAAGCATTTCCCGGTAGAATATATTTGTTTATGTTGCTAAGCGGATTAAATTAAAAGAAAAGTTAAAGAATCCTGATGTGATAAAAATTGGATTTAAGGTCTCTGTATAAACATACATGGCTGTTGTTTCTTACCTGTCTGTGTGTCACTCGTCAGTGACTCGTCTCATACGGTAATAAAAACATCTACCGGTACTGAATGTTTTCGATCTAATCTTTCATATTACTACGTGGGATACCTGCGTTTTATAATCCGGTGTGGCTTGTATAAGTACAAAATTGATTTTCTTTCTAAAATTAGATTATGCGGCTTATAATCAGGTGCGCTCTATAGTCCGGAAATTACGGTAACTAATATTCCAGGATTAGGTCCATTCCTTCCATTTTCACCTTCTCTGTCTTGATTTTGGGTGTAACAATAAAAATGACACAGTAAAGTTTTTCATCACTTTTGTCTTCCTAAAAATGATATTTGATCTCAGGTATTGTAAACAGATGTAATACTTCAGGCATCTCATTATTGAATAATAACATCTATTGCATCGATATATTTACTCTCCTTATGAAGTCAGTAACAAGTCCTCATATTGTCCTCAGTACAAGTATTCATGTATTTCTAGGAACACTTGCTTCTCCACAAAGGACTGCTTTGTATTGCATAGACTAGGTTACCTTGCGATGTGTTACTATAGTGATTCGGCATTGTGTTACAGGGTCAAACTGTCACCTGAACACTCCACTGCACATCAAATAAGACACGAGGTTCGGCTTGAATAATTTGCATTGTCGGTCCGGAGCTGATAGATTTCTGGTGAACTCAGGTGTATCTGAGGCTTGAAAGTGAGATCTGCTCGGTTTATATAGAAGCAGCTATACATTGTGAGTGTCTGTGTGTGTGTGAGTGATTTTGTATAGGGGAGGCCGTTAGGGGATAAGCACTCAATAACAGCTGACACTGAGCTGCCCTCTGCTCTTGCTTACACAAAGGACTATGATTATATTACTGTTTGACTGCCCCCCCCCCTCCCCGACGCACACCCCTCTACCCTCTATACTGCCAAGCTCCGCGTGCACTCAACGGCTAAGATAATTACCACTATTGTGTGTCGCACACATGCACGCACTCACATGCAAAGTGTGCCATGTGCGTGCCAGCTCCCCCATCTGTCCCCGACTCTGCGTGTGTTTCTCTTTCTTCCCTCTTCTCATTTTTTACGGTTTTGTCTCTGCGCCTTCTGAAGGTTTGGACGCATAAATGATCGTAATTTTTGACTTCTGACTTTGATAGGAGGCTTTGCAGCAGGCGATGACATAACCTATTAATACAGCGTCACTTGCTCTCCCGACTCGGTGGTGTGAAACATGTGATAGAATGACTCTTCACGGCTGTGATGGACTTATTGAATATCAATATTCTCTCCAATACCTGATTGTCTACCCTGTTAATTTAATTTCTCCAGAGCCTTGCATGTCCCTATGCATCCTGTGACCTTTTCATTTGGCCAAGAAGTGAAACAAAGCACAGACACTGGAGCGAGAGCTGTGCTGGGATAGTAGCGTGAGCGCCAGTGCAGTGAAGTCCCTTTTATTTTTATTTTTTCATCCTTTCTCCACTCCTGCAGTTAAACTTTAATGTGTTTTGTCCCTCTCAAGTACTCAAGGAAACTGAAAAAATGGCTTTGGTTGCAAAAACGCCGGAGTGGCTGTGTGTGGCTTCTGTGTGGCACTATGGTAAGAAAGGGGACATTTACAGTAAGTGGGTGCTGGTTGCGAATAGGAGGTGGAGGGTGAGGTCACAATGTGATGCCTGAGTGGTGTTTACAAAAGTGAGCAAAGCCGCAGACAAAAGGCAGCCATTAACACGGAGACCCTTTCCCGCCATTACTCAATTTGCTTCGTCCTGTCCTTCAACACAAACCTGGAAAGAACAAACACAAACATCCACAAACTCTCTATTTGTCTTTTTTACAAGGCGACATGACCACCTTGAGGTTGTGAAATTTAATAAACTGGCAACTTCACCTCAGGGGCTGCTGCAAGCTCAAGATTAGGCTAACCATGAGCGCTGCAGGAGAGATGACACTTCACTGCAAAGTAAAGAGAAAGTTGGAGGCAAGTGGGAAGACAAAGTCCTTCCATGGCTGCCATGTTGTCGTCTCGAGTCTTGACTCACTGGCCAACTGCTCTAACTGACTGTTTTTCTATGGGCTAACCAAAAATCATTGTGTAGAATGGAGACAAGATCCAGCGGCCTTCACACATGCCAAACACACACCAGCAGATCTATCAGGATGCTACATCCAAAGTTAAAGAGTATTTTCAACTTGAGCAAAACTTCAGGTTTGACAAATGGTATTCTGAGAGGTTCTCATTAATGAGCAGAGATTTGCCAAAAGAGACAAGACAGAACTGCAGTTCAGTCCGAGGGGTAGGCACAAAAACACAGCCACTCGGACTGTGTGCTGATGTCTGCGGGCTTATTATTGATGGCTTGGGGTCACTGATCAAATGTACTGAAATGATGCATCACATCAAAAAAGACTCTTTCCATGACACCCAAAGCTGGTCATCTTCAGTCTTTTATGCATCCTAATGTATTTTCTTTTTAGTCAGCTTGTTTAAGAGGAAAGGGAACGATATATTTAGTATTCATGGCAGGGTTTAATGGCAAGAAAAATGAGACTCTCTACTGTATGTATAAATTGGTTACATCTCCTCAAGACCGCAGAGGAGCAACTGTGACAAATCACACTTGCAGAAGAAAAAAAAAATGCTGCTGATGGACAAGCTAAGAGTGTGAATGATGGCAAAAAATGGATGTGCATGAATTTAAATGAAAAGAGTGTGTTAAATGGTTGGGAAATGGCATTCTGTCTACTAAAACAGTATCGAACAATAGGTGCATTTATCCAATATGGCCCATTTGTTTACTCTGCATTTATCATAGCAACCAGACCAGAGATTCTCGATTGTTCTGGTCATGCTTTACCCTCTAATGAACAGCGTTGCGTCTTTCTGCCAGTGACATTCTAGTGGGTGTGGATGGTCGTCAGATGCTAACAACAGTGCTAATGAACGTGGACCCATTTTAAGCCTGAACTGCTGGACATTTTGACAAGTTTGGTTGTCGGGTTGGTGATGCACCTTTAAAAGCTACAGTGCAATCTTCCTCCTGCCGTATATACTCTGACGAGATGCAGAAAGTTAAATCTGAGCAGTTCGCTCAGACGGATTTAACGCGACAACCACAGAATCCCAGCGCCGACACCAAACCAAAACATGCCTAATGGCTTCAAACACACCTTCTCTCCCTCTCTCTGTGCCCTCTTATCCCACTCTTCCCTCTGGTCCTAAGGGAGTGATCTGTGCCACCACAGAGACAACAGATGGGGCTCAACATCATCCAGAGAGGGAGGGAGAGAGGGAGGGAGGAGGAGAATGAAGTGAGGGTGCGTTAATTATTTACATCACTTGGTATTGGAATATTAATGCTAAAAGCAATCGGGCAACCCTTCATTAAATTAACTGGAGATGTAGGGATGGGGACACAGCGTTGAGATCGGAGATTGGTGAGCAGAGGGAGGGGAGAGAACGACAGAAAATGGCGTGAGAGAGCGAGAAATAAAGAGGGAGAAAGAGAGAGAGGAGCACACTCTGTTAAATGGGCCCTAAAATTAGTGAAGCAAAAACACCTCCATTAAGGAAGCCTATAGCTCTCCTTTCCCCTCCATTCCTTCCTCTGCAGTTCTATCTCTCTTTTTAAACACTTCTCTTTCTCCCTCAAACACACAAAATCAGTGTTTTTTTTTATCCTACAGGAGTCTCCAAGCCTCTTCCAGCCATATGCATTTCTGTGCTGTCCCTCTTAAGTGCCTGTTCAAATTTTAAACATGCTTATGGTGGCAGAATGTGTCTCCGCTCCACATGTGCATCTCTCTGGAGACTACCATCTCTTTCCTCCTCGGCAATTGTTCTTTCTTATCTTTCCACTGGATTTTTCCTCCCTCCATCCCTGCCATCTCTTCTGCTCTTTACATGCATCTGTCTTGCTTACAGTACCTTCTACCTGTCACCCCCCCGCCGCATAATCGTCACACAAACGAGCCACACGCAAACCCAATAGACAAGCACGCAGTGGTGAGCACGAAACCATGCTCGTGCAACCAGAAATGCACAAACTGAAATGCAGGGACAGTAAAGATCATATGCACGGGCTCTGATGGCGCTCGGGTGCTTCTCTCCTGCACAGCAACACATTGCGTATATGCAAAGCCGCTCTCCCTATTAGTGGAACGCTGCTACGCGCTGTTGAGTTATGGAGAGGGAAAACCTCCAGTCACATCCACTGGTTATCAACAATTACCCACCCCTCCACCTGCCACCCCGGCTGAGCACCGCACTATCACGTGAGTGAAACTCTAAGGTGACATCTGCGAGTGGGACTTTAATGATCACCACAACACCCGAGGAATTTATCTCATTGAAAAATGAGGTCGCTTCCTTTTGGTGGAGGAAGATCAAAAATGGAAAGTGAGGCTTCCGAGATGCAAATGAGGTCCCAGGGACACTTGTGAAACAGAAATAAAAGACCTGCCCTTTCTCAAACAGAAAATCCTGGACACTTTGTTTTAGTCCTCTCTGCACATTCCCGTGACCTACAGAAACTGGACGACAATCTTTCATCATTTTAAGAAAGATAACTTCAAACAGTAAAAATGCTATTAAATTTAGCAATTTTAGCAGAGCAACAGACCAGTGTGCTGCAACATTAACCAAGGGAAGTGTGTGTAACCCAAGACTGTCTCTGTTTTGCGGAAACATGATTTTCTTTATTGCTATAACTGACACTTTCACCACAATATATAAACAAGTCCATAGTTTGGTTTTGTCCACATTTCACAAATGAAAATGTGGGTTTCCTCAATCATCTGAGGGGAGATTTTGTCATTTTTGGTTTTGAGTTAATGTTACTGGTATGTTAAATACTGTATATCAGAACAACTATGCAAGTCTGCATTTTAACCCACCAACTCCAAAAGCAAAAACTTGCTGTTTATTTGCTGAGTTGGAGTAAATTAAATTAGCTTCTTTAGGTATTGCCAAACTTGCAAATTCAGGATTTTAATTTGTAAGAAAAAAACTGCTTTAAAAGTCACAAATCAGCTGGATGAAACTTCAGTAGAAGCTTCAGGCAGTGGAAACAGAGAGTCCCAGGATTGTTCAGGCTGTTTCATGAGCAAAAGGTTAGCTTGACTTTCACATGCTGGAGATGTAGGATCATCTCCTAAATGTTCCATCCATCATCTTTCCATCGTTGAAGTCAACATTGTAACTAATTATTTCCGCTACATTTCAGTAACAAAAAGGTAACTGATCCCTAACCTGACCCAGCCCATTCTTCCACTACTGTGACTCCCACCTAAAATATCAAGACAATATCAGGTTTTTTTTAATGTTGCAGACACGAGAGGCATGTTACCATTTTAAAACTTGGCAGCTTAAATGTAGTCAAAAAGCTGCAGCACAAGCACACCACAGTCGATCTGTTGTTATTTATTAAACAGAACCTTTATCCATGAAAACACTCTTGTGTTGCTTCTCTGTCCTGAGGGAGCCATAGTCAGCTATTCTCAGTCGTATTACTCATCAGAGGCTAGCTAGGCTAATTTAACATAAAAACTTGAATCATCCAGCCTGCTTATGTTCAATAAAAGTGAACCAAGAGTGGCAAAAGTGAAAATGTCATAAAAGTCAAGTATAAGAATAAACCAACTGGCGGTTTTACATGGCTTTTTGGACGCCAACAGCCGGTTTCTGACTGAAATCTCAAATAACTCCTCAGGACTTGAGCACCCTGTAAGTCAGACCATTAAAACTGATTATCACGTTCAGTGAACACAGACACTACCATTTATTTTGAGCTCATATCAAAAGTGCTAATGACTTGTCAAAAAAAAATCCAACCCTTCTGATTTATGGAAATAGCTTTATACTAAAATATATTGTAGGTACAGTAAGGAAAGAAAAAAAAAGGCCGAAAAACAATTATATTTACTGGAACAATTTTCTAAGATGATTTTTTATCCAAATTCTGATTTGTTTTATGCTATTTTGTCTGGTCTTTTCATAACACCTACTACTATTATTATTGTACATTTAATATGTACATACATTTATAGACATTGCATAAGACAATTTTTTAGGTATTAGGTGTTTTGGGTAGTTTCAATAGATTTGATGTGTAGATAATTTGATATCTGTGAGTGTGTGTGCGTGTGTGTGTGCGTGTGTGTGAGTGTGTGTGTGTGAGAGAGAGAGAGACAAAATAAACATGTCACAACAGGAAGCAAATCAGTAGCTCAGGGAAGGTTGAGAGAGAAGGAGATAAGGAAACATGTTCAGGGAGTTCTCGCAAGAGACATTGGAAACACATCTGTCTTTTCTCCAGCGGGAGGAAGAGAAAACTCGCTGCGCCCACAGTGTTGTACAACATTGACTACACGGGCAAAAAAGAGCACTTTTTAAAATACCAAAGAAGTGGCACAGAAAGCTGGAGCGCCGAGGAGAAAATAAGCAGGTGAGGGAAGAATCTGAAGAGGGCAGGCGAGCTGAAAATAGCAAATAAAAAAAAAGAAGGAAAAATAATGATGCAAAACAAGCAGCGGTCAGGTGGGTCTGATCAGTGTTTGAGAGGCATAAATGTCAGGTCAGGCTGTGAAAGAAGCTCAGCAGGAGGAGGGGTGGTTAAAGATGGGGAAGAAGATGCAAACAAGACAAATGAGGTGACACGGAGAACCAATACGGGACCTCTGAGGCGGCGTTTAGGTGCAGCGGTTAAATAAAACTTTTCTAAGCTACCTGCAGAAAAAGAGGCGCAGCTGCTGACGTAGAGCAGGTATTGATGTGTGTGTGGGGTTAATGTTCATGCATGTGCTGACACGCCAGTATATGCCTAGTGGGAGCCTTTAGAGCATCCCATACATCCCAGAGAGCCCATTGATTAGCTATTAATAAAGCATAGAGATGCCATTGCTCACAGGGGAGGTCAGCGAAGGCTCTCACGCACACACTCATGCACACACGCACAAGCAAACGCAGCTGCAGAGTTGAATAGAAGATCAGGGGAATAAGAAGCTTAAAGAATAAACAGAAAAAGCCTGTTTTCGTCAGATGCACCTGTCGTGTCCACTCCCTCTGCTATTCTCACCCCCCCCACCCCACACACACACACACACACACACAACCGTGGTCATGTCAGGACACATCTCGGCGATGAAGAATCAGATTTGTCAGACAGGCCGCGTTTGCATCCGTTTCTTTTTGCTGCAGTTTCTATCCATTTTTTCTGTGAGTCATTCGGCCCAGTGCTTTTCCACCTCCTGCTCTGCTCCGCTCCTCTACTTGCCCCCCTCCCACCATCTCTCTTTCCCTAGCATGTACATCTTCAGGTCACGGGTCATTAAGTCGGCTCCAGAGGGGCTCTGCATGAAGAGGAGATCTCTCATATTTTCCCAGCTCCCTTCATGATACTCAAACACAAACACATGCATACATGCATTTCCTAGCCATGACCAAAATGCAAACATGGTTTTGGATTTTATTTCCTCGGTGTGTTTAAATTGTCATATTTGTGAATTGTATTGCATTCAAAACTTCCAGGTGGTGCAGTTAGTTGTGAACTGGCCAAAAGTGGGGCTTCATTATTTTATTTTTTGGTTTAAACTAGCTAAGAGGACATGTTATTGGAAAAGGTCACATTGAACATATTCAAATTTCGACTCAGCCAGATGTCACACACACTGTCAGACTGTAGGACATGCTTGCTTGCAACTTCAAACACACACGCGCACGAGCACACACGAACCACCATTGCTTTGGACTGTCAAACAACATTAGATTTCAAGGTGGTGTCAACGGGATAATTAGAATAACATATCAACTGTATTCTTCATTATAGGTGTCATCTTCACTTACTGTTGATGGCTGCTCCCTGACACCCCCCTGCACACACTCCCCTTTTCCCCAACCCCCCAACCTTTGCACACACATGCCCATTCCTTTCCCTGCTATATGTGATGCAATCACCAACAGCCATGGCCTTAAGTGTAGATCTGATACTTTGAACCCACATCATGCATTAGTTCCAGCTAAGGGTGAAGCGGAAGAAAAGGAGGAAGAGGAGAAGGGAGCTAAGGTGAGACTCAGCATCACTGCTTGAGCAAAAAACATCACAGGGGGGCGTAATGAGTAATGTGATGATGTCAATTCTGCATCTTTAAAAAACCCAACCCTGAAAGTAATTTTGTCGTCTCTATTTACTGCCTGTTTCCAGCGCCTGGCTGTAAACACGACGAGCCTGGATCCAAATGAAGGACGGCGAAGCTGCATTAAATTAAAAAAACACATTGGCCTGCAGGTCAGAGATAAAAAGAAATCTTCAGATAAATTCACATGCAGCCATGCACCTTGGTTGCGTGTTTTTAATGAATAACCAACTAGCAGAGAGGAAAGGGAGCCATCTTCTCTCAGTAAGGCCAAATGAATTCATCGAAGTGCTATGCAAATGTTCCCTTGGCTAACGAGACTGCCTGCATGATTGGAGTGCCATTAAAATTCTCCTCATGCACAGTCTTCTCTCACTTACCTCCCTCCCTCCTTCAATCTTCCTCCATTTCAATCTCTACACAGAGCATCTATCTATCTATCTATCTATCTATCTATCTATCTATCTATCTATCTATCTATCTATCTATCTATCTATCTATCTATCTATCTATCTATCTATCCATCCATCCATCCATCCATCCATCCATCCATCCATCCATCCATCCATCCATCCATCCATCCCATCAATGTCTGGGCAGCACTCAATGCCCCTGTGTCTCTGCTCTGTCACACATACACACGCACATACGCACACACACACACACACACACGCGCACACACACACACACACACACACACACACACACACACACACACAGCTCAAACAGAGCAGGCTCAGAGTCGCTCTGCACCTGTTCTCTCTGTAAAACATCCAAACACAAGTGCTGAATAAATAACCTAAAACAAACCACTGCCAGGTTCACTCTGACACACGCAAACACACACGCACACACACACACACACCTAAGCCCATAGACACACATGAATAAATAAACGCTACCTATTTCCCCCTCACATCTACTATGCCACCGTCCCACCTCAAACTGCTGTCCTAAAGACAAACACAGATTCATGCACATTGTGTGTGTGTGATGTCCGTGTGTGTGTGCCTGTGTGTGTGCGATATTTAATGGTCAGAGAAGGAATGAATAAAGGGATCGTGGAAGATGGAAGAGATGTGGTTTCGTGTGCGTCTGTGTGTGGGGGCATTTAGTACTCAGATGCATCTTTAATGGTGGGACACAGTGGCATTATAGGGCTTCTGCTCCCTTGTCCTCCCTTGGGTGCTGGGGACAGCAAGAATATAACACACACAAACACACACACATTAACTTGTCACTGTCCCACCCTCTCATGTGTCCTCATACATCTGCAGTCTTACCTCCATCCTATGCCCACTTTCCCATCTGCATAATTCAGTATGGCACACTTCTTCGCCACTTTGTCTTTCCTTTTTTGCCTATTCTGCCCTTTTTCCACATATTATTTTTCACTTGCGGGTTTGATGGAGTGGAAAAAGCGCACGATGCTTTGTCACTTTAACGCGCCCCAAAGTGGCTCTGCTAAAGGATGAATCAGGGAGAGGAGTTAAGAGAGGAGTGCATAAAAAGGTAAAGGTCTTCAACAGAGTGGCCACAAAATGGAGACTGGGACAAGAGAGAGAGGGAGAGAGAGAATCTCCATGCCATCTCTTCTCAGATCATTAAAACAGTATTTCTCATACGCAGCAGCTAAAACGTTTCACAGTAATTACTTGCCAGAAATTTGTGAAACGCTTTTGAATAAAAACGGATTAAAATTAGATGATGATTCGTAACAAGTTGTGACAGGACATAAATATGGCCTAGTGGGGTGGTTAAACTTACTACCACATCTCACAAATGGTTTGTTGTTCATTTTGTTTTAGATTATTAAATTACATTTATTACATTGTTGTCAGTAATAATGTAATTTCCAATTCTGCAAATTAGATAAACACAGACAGACAGACAGGCAGACAGACAGACAGACAGACAGACTATTATGATTTACTCCTGGTCACTGAAGTATAGTTTAATACAGCATATGTATACATGTGTATTCATGTATATGCTGGTGTGAACAGGTGCACCGTGTGTGTATGTGTGTGTGTGTGTGTGTGTGTGTGCGTGTGTGTGTGTAGTGAAGTGGAGCCGTGCGGATGCACTAATAAAAATCAGGCAGCGATGCATCCTCACACCTTCTTCATCCCGCCTGCCGTTTTGCACCCGTTACCATGGTGACAGATAAAACTCACACTGTTTTAAGCTCCAAATGGAGAAGACAGATATGAGCTGGGTGACACACATACACGCTCACACGTGTACACACGCACACGGGTGAAGTTCCACCATACACATCCGCCGGCGTCCTCTCTCATTTGTGAAAGATTAAATGTTACTTTTTGCGGCGATGTTGGCAAACCATCAATTAGAGGGAGAGATGTGGTGAGATGGAGAGATTGTGGGAGAAAGGGAGGTGTGACAGGGGAGTAAAACAGCATCACAACCAGTCAACACACAAAGCCCTCCTCTGTTTTACTGTCTGCCTGTCAACTCCCTCCTCCTTCGATACACGAACAGGCCTCGGCGCAGATTTGGCTGTCAACTAGTGACATGACACCGCGGCAGGGTCGTCTCACAGTGAAGCCAGCTGTCAGCAAACACCCTCCTGCCTCTTTATCAAAACCCATTCAAACTCTGCTTTATTGACCAACATGGCCGTCTGCGTGGCATGTGTCATCCTGTCAAGTACCCTCCGTGCAGACTATCGCTAATAAATGGCACAGGAATAACGTAATTCATGGATGGATGATGGAGTGGATTACTCTGTGTGTGTGTGTGTGTGTGTGTGTGTGTGTGTGTGTGTGTGTGTGTACGCGCATGTTCCTCATGTTGACAGAGGCCACCAGTCTGTACCAGGAAGGCAGAGAAGAGGCTATGAGCCAATGAGGGAAGAAGAAGAGTACTGTGTTTCTAATAGGCCCTATTCATGAGTGAGAGGGGGAAAGAGAGAGAGAAAGAGAGAGAGAGACAGAAACAGAGACAGATACAAAGACCAGAAAGCCTTGCAAGCAGAGCTATAGTGATGATTTTTATTAATGAATAACTTTAAATATGCAGTAGACACTATTAAAAAGTGCGTGTACACAGTCTCATGCGATACTGTGAAAAGGTTCCCTAAATGGCAAAAAATCTATCTATATCTACATCTATCTATTTAGTTATTTAGTTTAAAAGGGGCATTTTCTTACAGGCATTTCTTTAAACAATTAAATATTATATCGCTAATTGTAATGATCGTTGCACCTAAAAATGGTGCACTGAGACCAATGAAGATCGACTTGAACATGCAATTAATTACAATTGATCAACAACAATTAAACTGAAAAAAGTCTTCTATATTTTTTAGATGCCATTAAACAGTTATATATGATGGTCACTTCCTGTGTGGTGAAACTAAAATGTCAGGATAGAATCAAACTTTTTTTTTTTTTTTATAAAACGAACTTTGGTGAACCAAAATACATGTTTTATGGTGTGTTTGTGCACGTGCATGTGTTTGTTTGTGCTGATATGTAAATGTTTCCCCCTCAAACAGACTCTCCTACTCTCAATCTGAGCGATCTGTGACAAGCGAAAGGGGAATCCAACAGAAAGCGCTATCGATCCAGACTGGAAACCCCCCTCAGGCCACACACATACACACATAACAGCTGAGCTGGATCAATGTGCGCTCCCAAGTGAAGGACAGAGCCATGCAAACACACACACTCACACTCCACCCAGACGCACGCTACTGAGGGAGATTAAAGGGTGCTCGGCATCAGGGCACCGAATAAAGGGCAGAGGGAGCGATACGTATCAACTGACCTAAACAGTCTCATCTGACACCTTGCAATTTGCCACGGCTGCGCAGAGCAAATGTTAACGCTACACCGCACGGGCCTGTTGTGCCTGCGCCCGTGCACGCAAATGCAGCAGGCAGGAGTTGTAAAAGTGATCCTCTTTTTCCTCATTTGGTTAAACGTCTGAGGAATTCGACAGAGAAGACACCCTGGAGGTGTGGCCGCTCTCTTTTGGGTGACAGTGATGAACAGCTAAACAGATCTATCACTCATCAAATTAGATCCCCTGAGCCCACACACACGCACACACACTCACACACAAGCAGCACAGGCCCAATAATGATGGATTTATCCATCCTTGCAAAGCAACTATTAACCACAGCATCATCAGGTCCTGTGTGAGCACCCGGGAGGAGGCGGTGTTTTTTAATCACTTTTTTTAATCACAAGGTTTTTTTTTTCTGAAAATCCTTCAGTGGGGAAGCAAGTGATGGACAATTAAAATGATTAGTGCAGGGTGCAGAAATATGGAAAAATTAAGAAACTGCAACCAAATAAAACATACACACACACAAACTCACACACATTAAATGATCCTGTCTAAAAATAACAGGGGAAAGCTCTGAGTCACTAAATTTAAAAAAAACTGGATTATTGATGAAACTGGATTATTTGCTTTCCATTATTTTCCACCATCTGATCAAACACTGCGAGTACAAACGCCCAAATGGGCCTCACATGGTCAAACACCAGCCAGAGAAACAGATCCGGCAAGGTCATATTGAATGGACTTTTGGCTAATTGTCCCTGCAGGTGCTCACCGGAGCTTTTGGGATGTTCTTTTCTTACCTGGGACAATGGAAACGGTGTCTTTCTCCCAGGACACCACACTGACGTACTCCTGGACGACCGAGGGGATGAGGCACTTGAAGATGGCGACATTACCCCGCATGGAGCGCTGGTCAGCCACACGGACTGTGTAAGGCTCCCTGAACACTGGCATGGAAAGAAAAGAATGGTTTTTAATCAGTGGAAGGAGGATGTTGGAGGGTAAAGTACTATGGACCAATGAGAGCTCTGAGATTGAGAGAATAATCATTTCAGAAAGAAATTTAGTGCTGCATTAATATGACATATTACTACACACAAGGACACTACAACTGGTATCATTCAGTTCCGTTTAACCCAGAGCAATAGCAGGGTAAGGCCTACCAATTAATCCAGTCTAGTGTTCTGTTTAACCACATTAACCCAGTTTTTTTCCTGTCCTGAGCAGCACATTTGAAGGCAAACTATAAACACAAGGAGGGCTGACGTGGAGCTGCATTGAAGGGTCCGCACGGCAAGTGGCCCTTTGACCTTTTAAAAACACAAAGCCACAGATGCCGGGAGACGGCGAGGACTGGAGGTTCCCTCATGGCCGATGCAGCTGTCACATACAGGCGCCGGGCATCAGAAGCATTGCCCCTGCACATGGCGTGTAGAGCAAAAGCTTGTGAATCTGTGCGAAGGATGGCTGCGATTAGGACTGGCCTGACGAAAAAAAATCAACAGCCTGAAGCTAACCGAATTATCTCTCCAGTTAACTCCGTCACCATCAGATTAGCGAGAAATGTGAAGTGCTGAATCAGAGCACAAATGTTCATTAAACAAATTCAGGAAGTGACATTGAATTAATGGATTAGTCTGGTGAGGTGGAGAGACAGGTAGTTCAAGGGCACGCCGGCTTCTCTGCTTGGACACTGAACTGTGTTTACTAATCCCAAATACACCAAACTGTGCAGATTGAACCCCAGGCACCGCATTAATTTCCACCAGTACAGTTAAATACTAGAAATCAGCCAGAGTTGAGATGTATTCATCATTGATATTCACTCAATTAGGACGGTAATGGCTAAACAATGGAAAACACACACATAGAACAGGAGTGGCCCCGCCCTTGCTCGTGTTCACGCTCTCCCACTGCTCTCCAGTGATATAATTAACGCCTTGCCTGAAGGCCAGTTGCCTTGGTCATTAATAATCCTTTATGCCAGCCTCCACTGTCACTGGGGCCCAGTGGAATCAAAGCAGATGCCCTTGTTCAAAATGGGGAGGGGGAGCATTTCCCCCTTAATACTGAGGATTAACTTCCAACATCCATCCTAAGCTTCAGCCCAAGTTTACATTTTCATAATGAGCTTTATTTTCTCTTTATTCCTAATAAATCAATCTGATCGAGTGGAAAAACTCAGCTGAGGTTTATTGATATTGGATTTCCTTTGACAGTTTTAGTGTGACAATTGCTGCATTCTTTCTAAGCTATCTTCTGTGGAACAAATCAGTTGTCGCTTTAGTCACCTAACAGACATTAGCTAACATGAACCCAAGGTAAGCAACTGTAAAGGACACATAATTCCAAGTCAAGACTTTATTTTAATTCACTCACTCAAACAGCGCCTGCTGCTTATTGATGCTATCTACCTACAGATCAATACCTGACATCGACTGAGTAGCCTCAGCTGTTGTGGCCGAGCCAATTCTTTCAATCTTTTATTTACTCTCTGAGTGACCCTCCTGTCTCTGGTCAATATTGGGCAAAATCCCCAAGGTCCACAGTGTCCTGCGCACAGCATTAGAAGCCCGCTTGAAGGCTTGTAAATGTTTGCTGTGATGACACTTGAGACCAGCGAGCGTCACCTCAGGTTTGTAATGTCTCTCTTCTGACCCTGTTGTGTCCTGTACACGTTAACCTTGAAGAAAATACTGTTTGCCCCACTCCCCTGCCCCATTAAATTCAACTAAATCACCCCAGAACAGCAACCTGCCCATGTACACAACCACGTAACCAGCTCCAATAAGAGCCATCTACCGTGATAGCATTGTCATTTAACACACGTTCCTCCCCCAAGATATGAAAGACACAGAGGGGAAAAGAAATTACATATTCATTCTTTTAAGCCTTGTGACAGGATGCAAATGGATAGCCTGGCTGATTTGTGTGTAAATTGCACTCCCACTCATCGCATGCGCAGCAGAATCATTAGGATGTTACTGATGCCTGACTATAAGCAGCCTGGTTGCCTAGGAACGAGCAAAAACACGGGTCTGGTACGCTGGGCGCACTGGGAGGCAAGTCTTGTATCACTGTCGCTTCAATAATTAACGATGGGGGAAACCAAATACTGCATTTACTTATTCATAAAGCAAGCAGCAAAACACAGAGAAGCAGAGAGATAGACGAGGAGGGAATAATGAAATGCAGGAGAAATGAATGTGTCTCATAACTGAATGGATCAGTTTTATATTTTAAAAACAGAGGAAGCAGGTCCTCTGTGTCAGGTTCAGGGACATTACAGTATTCCTGAGGACTTGTGCGTGAGGAAAAAGATGAACAGGG
>NC_042295.1:8526507-8631507 GCF_901000725.2 Takifugu rubripes | reverse complement strand
CTGCACAGGGAGGAAGCTGTGAGCGCGATACCTGTGACCTGCTTTTTTCTGTTGATTGATGGTATTTTTAGAGTGTTTTGAGGGGGAGAAAAAAACCTCAATAACTACCAAAGACCCTTAAAAAAAGTCTGACTACTGCTATATGTGAGTTTGTTGTCAGAAGTTCACACTTTTCACAAGACGCTTGTATGCTATAGGGATTTAGGACTCGGTTTGAAATGACAGATGGGACGAGCTTCATTGTGTGCTTTTTTGTCTTTCTTTCTATTATCTACAAATCTTTTTTTCCATCACTTTGCCTCAACGTGCCACAACCATGGATTTGAAATCAAACAATAATAAGATGGATATGACATGTTTTCAGCTTTAATGTACAAGCTTTTGCAAAATGTTTACCATTTAGGCAATTACAGGCATTTTATACAGAGCACCTCGAGTTTCAGGAGCTTAAACTATTTGGAATGACAAGCAGTTTCACTGACGGGTGAAGTCTGGTGTCACTTTGTCACTAAGACAAATGAAAGAGTTGAAGCTTTAAAAGAAAAAAAAGCTAATGAAGGGTTTTCTACCAAAATGATAGAAAAGTTTGGAGAAGTGAATCCAGTATGACAGATGCTCTAAGACTGAGGGGCTAACGGACGGACAGACAATGAGCATAAACATTATATTAACACATTTTAAAGGAACAGAAATGGAACATTTTTCTGCGCAGTCAGTCATCTCTCAACCAAGACCTACAAACCAGCATTTTTGGTGATATCCTTGAAACAGTTGATGCAGTTATCACAAAACCTGGCTTCAGCTCTAAATTCAAAGCACTTTTTGAAGCCTCTTAAATTACTGCTTAAATAAGCTTAATCGGCATCCTGCTCTTGGTTAAAGCAACAATCCTTAATCACAGATTTGATGACATGTTTTGCATTCCAGATAATCTTAATCTGTGTTTTTGGAAGATTATCTGAACCATAAAACGTTTGCAGGTAACCCTTGCCAACAATAAAACCTCCCTAGTTTGCTAAAAAAAAAAAAAAAAAAACAAGCCACAACTGACTGGGGCTCCTCTTTCAACAGGATTGGGACCATGTCAATGCAAAATAATCCCTTTGTTAGGAGGAAAATTAGCTTAAAAGTCCCATTGAAAAACAGTTCTATGTCATCATATACGACATTCATTCTTTGATTTTTTACAAACAAGATAAAAAGTTTTTTCCAATAGCAAAAAATTCCTTAAAGAATATCCAGAGAGTTCAGACACAACAACCTTATGCAGCTAAAAACCTCTACAAAGTAGTTGCTTATGATGTGAGGGCTAATTGCTTTTTCCTATAGTACAAATTCAGGTCACTGAGTTCTCACAGACACACACACACGTGCACACACATACACACACACACTTTAGCGCATGCATAAAAATAAATGTGTACACACAGAAGCAAGGTCCATACTACACAGTTTAGGGCCTGCAGCAGAAAAGACCATCACGACTGAGCCAACCACGTGTGTTTTCGCAGTAATGATTTAGAAAATGATGTCAAAGCGTTAAAACGGGATGAGGATGGATGGATAAATGTGGAAAAACAGCGGCAGACACGTGCGACCTGATATGTAAGCGGAGCTGGGTAATGCTAAACCACTCAGATCTGTCACTGGAGCTTTGACTCCTCTGAAAAGCAGCTGTCATAATTAGTGCAATTAAGGGTGGAACTTGAACTCAGAAAGTCTCCTAAATTAGAATAACACAATGACCAAAGCGAACCAGCACTTGCACATGCAAACATGGAGCACAATAACAGCTTTGACTCTCTATTTGCGCAACATCTAACCTCTCATAGCTGTCAGAGTCCTTTCATAGCCCCGGGCTCCCTTTCCATCCTTTCTTCAGAACAAAAGAGCCGCACTCGTCCAATCACAGACCTCATTTCCATTTCTTTCTCCAGATCAGGATGCAAAATTTGTGTGATTTGGGACGACAGCTTCGGACCTTATTTGTCCCCTGCACCTTTAGTTTTCTGCATGACCCATTCAGGCTGTCTTCTGACTCAAATCTCTGCTGTAAACTCATGCATTTACACTTGTATCCTCACAGTAGAATATGAAAATGGAGTATGAATATGTATGCCAGAGAAACAAGGATATTGCCTATGGTGAACTGCTATGCATAATGCAGCTTTTTGTCTCATCTACATTCATTCAAACACACACACGAGCGTGCGCACCAGCAAGCACCCACCGAGATTCATACCATCACACCCGCAGAGAAACAGGACTATTAATCCCTCTCACTCCAGCACTCTTTGTCTCCTTCAAACACACAAAGTCACATAAATACATTTGAGATTGCACGCATTCGTTCATAACAGGGAGCAGATTTCCAATGTGGCGAGCCATGTAGCACTAAAGACAACAGATAAACACATTTGGGCACAATAACTGCAGAAGCGCAGAAGTCAGAGGCAATAATGCCCAGGCTGTGATGCCACTGGGAGAAAAAATGACCATAAAAGGCAAATGATATCATTGTGTTTTAGACAGGGGAGCTCATTTTAAATGAGTCTGGATTGAGACGAGCAGGTGAATGGTGCTGCGTATTGTGCAACTGTGGTCAAAAAGGGGAACAGTTTCCATCCCAGTGTCATTCCAGTCTGAAATAAGACGTTAGCAGTGGACACAAAAGGAATATGATGTTAGAAATATGAATACACTGCACTTCATTGAGTAGGAGGGGAGAGGAGAGCTAGTAAACAGCCCCTATACACAATTTATGCAGTGTCAGTAAAACATCGGGCTGTCTAGCTCAGCTTTTGAAAGTTGCTCCACTTGAAAAGGATGCTGGTGGAGACGGTGTCACATTTGCAATTTTTTTTTTACCCCTTTCAGTTTTCTAAGAGATGGAAATTGTTTGATAGAGCAGGGGAGAGAGAAAGGACCCTAAAGTGTGACTGTAGGATTCTTTTGTCAGGCTTTGTCTAGAAGGCCAGGCACTGCTGCTGCTGTGTGTAAAAACCTGTTGAGTGAGCGTGAACAATTTTCTGTGGACTCTGTGAGATAACAGCATTGTTGCCACGGACTACATCTGATAAACACTTGAACAATTGAGATTATTTTAAGCGGCAGTGCGTGATAGCTGACAGCTGTAATGTGACCTCTTCTTACCTCAGTCCTTTAGTGCAGCTGCTCACTTATAAAGTCTTGTTTGTCCTAAGAAAAATCGAATGTACTGCTTCTAAGTTCAGCTGTTTGATTCAGTGTATCTGTAGGAGAGAACCACGTTGGAAGTGACTTTGAATGAAAGTGAATAGGTAAGAGTACTCGAGGTGCCACATTGTTCCAGAGAAAGCCACCACTTGACAATAAAAACTGGCTCCGGAGGCGAGTTAACCTGAGAGTGACATACACCGTGGAGCTCCCCCTCATTCCTCTTTCTCTCTTCCGACAACGCTGCCAGGTTATGCTGCCACAGCGGGACACGGGGACAGCCGAATAAGCCATGCGGTGACCCTTTTCAGGCCGTTATAATGCGGGATTTTGCGTAAAAGCTTGTCCGCAATCGGTGCGCAAAGGCTCAGTTTTTTTGTGGTTGAAAGATTTGAGCACTACGAGACACGAATGAAAAATGATATAAATATCAGTCACATATAGTTGATCCGCTCCAACTTTTGTACGAATCACTCCGCTGAATGTTCATTCACACATCTGCGGCATACAACGCCCGTGTGCTGTGTAAACATCGTGATAAATATAGCAAAATAGTCTGTGGGAAAAGGCGCACAAGTTGCTGTCAAATCTATTTTATCATTCAGTGAAGCCTGAGTGGTCCAAGAGGAGCTAACTGAATCATGCGGGTGTAGCCACCAGTGTCTGACTCATACCGCGATTACTGGGCTCCCCCCTCCGAGCACTTTTCTTTCAGTCGGTGTCTGTTTTGTTTCCAAATTTACGCACAGCCTCTGGTGCGTGGATGTTAGAGGCAAGAAAATTCGAGAGTAAATGAATGAGAAAACACTCTGAACTATCCAACAGAGGTGATCTCAGAGCAAATCACACCCAGACGATATGTGGGAGGACGGCTGTGCGCATTCGGACTATTTGATGAAATAATGAAAACTGTGACATTCATTTACGCGAGTGAGTTTTAAATGATCACACAGAAGTCTCACGGATACTTACATTGGAGAACAAAAAGCATCAATGCGTTCAACCGAGCAGAAGCCCGAGATAAAACTAAAGTTCAAATACTAAAAATAGACTTTAAATCGAAGCAGGATCCTCGTAATGCTCAATCTGCTGCCGAGTATGTGTTGCAGAAGGCCGCCTGAAACTGGATAAAACCGGAATCACATTAATTGATGAAATAATTATAGCAAAAGCTCTCACTCTGTCTGGCTCGCTGGCTTGCGTCTCTGTTTTCAAATTTAAATATCTTTATGGCTGTAATTCACATGAGCCCTCACCAAAAGAACTGCCATTTAACAGCAGAAGTCTGAAATATATGAGATGTTGTTATCACGAGAGACTTTCCCCAGATTTCTCGGGCCGTGCTGTGGCCTGTCGGGCCTTAAATCGGATTCTGGAGACCCAGTCAGCTGAGACCGTCGCGATTTTATTTTCATAAAATGACAAGCAACCTCCCAAATCATGACAAAGAAGAATTAGTGTACCCTCTCCGCCCCTCCTTCTCATCCATCTATTCATCCTTTCCCTCGCCCCCCTCCTCTCCGCGCTGATGGATGCAGGTGTGCTGATATGCAGCCAAATCAAAGAAAACGACTGTTTGGCACTAGAAGGTAGGACGAGTGAAATATATAAAGGAATATAAATATAGTGCTGTGATCAAAAATCTTTCCTCGTACCGATACAAATTTAGAACAAAAAACAACCCCTGAATAGTGTGCCATTGTAGGAGGTGCGGCCAAGAAAATACGCAGTAGACTACTGATGCATATGCGCCACATTTCTCCCTTTAATGGGAACTTTATTAACATCTGCAAATCCGATAAAATGCGAGAGCGCAGCTGATCCGATGGCCGCAACATGGCCGTGAAAAACAACGGAAAATGGAAGTTTGTTTTCCACCGCGTTATCTACATCTCTGCCATCTCAAGCACTCTTTCCGCTCCAATGCCCCATCCAACACACACACGCACACGCACGCACACACAGCTCATTTAGTCGCGGGACAGGCCGATGTACAATGTGTATAATCGAAATAGACCCTGTAATCCAATTACATACACCAGAAAAACAGCAAAGTCCTCGCTGCGGCTGCACCCTGACAGAGGGCATCGCCAGGGCCAGAGAGCGACACCAGAACGCGCACACATGCACAAGCCTACTGCAAAATCCTAAACGAACTGAAATCTTATCCATTACCAGATCTCTAGAGGAGAGCTTGTTTTCCCTTATTAAGAACAGGGGTGAATTGGATTAAACTCATGTTCAAGGGTGAAATCCCAGAACCTTAGAAAGAGAACAGATGACACCATATATTTGCCTAATAAGTGAAGGAAATTCAAAATAATATTGACGACTGAGCCATTCTCTCCCATTTCCAGCATTTAGAGCGAAGCCAATCAGCAGAATCTGGTGGTAGAGAAAATGGTGGCTGAATAATTAGACCAAGGATGATAAGAACTGAGTGTGCACCAAGCGGTCGTGCACTTTATCAAAGGAAATAATACACGGCCTCATCTTTTAAGGACACCACCGGGGCGCATCATGCACAAATTAAAGGCCAGCGCTCAATATCCCCCAGCCTCAGTTCACACCTCGCGTAAAACGCACTGACCCTTGTTGCCGCGCGCGCGCGCACGCACACATTTGCACACGCATAAGCGCCCATTATAGTGTTCTTTACAGAAAAATGACCAATATACGATGTCCTAATGTCCTGATGCCCCCCGGGACCCTCCCCTCTTTCCATTCTTACGCGCGCACACGCGCACGCACCATCACCCAAAATGCGTCGGAACCTGAAGGAATCAAAGTCAGAATAAACATCAAACTCCGGTGACCTCTCGGACCTCTTGCGAGTCAACATCTGCGGTCAATTACAGCGCTCTCGCCGTCGCGCTCCTGTTCGTGTGCGCGCCTGCAGATCCTTATCAGCATCTCCATCTACTCAACAGCCTCCATATTCAGCAGACCCTCACATATTCATCATGAAAAATGCAAATGTCCTTTTGCACCTTTTGACACGGAGGTGGACACCTTTCCACATTCGGCTGAAGTGCGTGCTGATTTTTATTCAGCTCGCAGGCTTTTCTGGGCTTTTCTTTTCTTAATGACTTTATCAGCTAATCATTGCGAGACAATTGGCAGAGCAGCAGAACCCCGCGCTGTGGTGTAAGACGAGCACCGACCCTAATCAGGAAAAGGCGTCGTTTCAAAGAGAAAGTTGCCAGTTTTCATCCAAAAGAAATGTTCAAAAAGTTTGGTATCACAATTCTGACGCTTGTTTTAGAATACAAAGAATTCCATCTCGGCTGCTGATTACATCAGATCAATTTCACGAGTTAAGACACATCAATTTGTGCTCTGATGAGATAAGATAGGCTTTAAAAGACACATTTCCAACCTACCTTCTTGCAAAGAATACAGCAGAAGTAAAGTTACAAGCCACATGCCATTAAAAGCAGGTATATTTCACAGGAATGGTGTGCAGCCCCCCCCGAAAAGAGTGCACGGCGCAGCGGTCGGCCAGGCGAGGCTCCGTTCTGGACTGGTTTTGTTGATGCTCCCCGGCGTTCTCTCCAGCCCTGGTCCCCGCACTCTCCAGTGCCGAGAAAGGAGCCACGGAGAAAGTACCGCCTCTGCTGCCTGTTCTCTCCTCCCCTTACCGGGACAGGCGCCTGTCGCCACACCCCCGGTATCCTAACGATGCGCCCCGATGGAGAGGTGAGCCGTGCGCACTAATCCATACGGAAACCAGTCAGACCGCCGTGATGCGCGCAGAAAAAGGACGATTTCTCCGACAGCATAGCGGAACTCCTAAGTCCATAACGTTCCTTCAAAGAAGTACTATTGTGTTTTTATACAAATACATTCCAAAATAGTCGTCAGGGGGATGCATGTGCGTATTTCACAGGGAATCCGCTAGCGAATTTTCTTAAATCATTTGTCATTGCGCAACAGAAGTGAACCAAAGTTGTCCATATGAACAGAGTCCGACTGCAAAGTCAGAAAAAGAACAGCCAGCAAATGTGTGCTGGAGTGCGTGCGCAGAGAAGTGGACGGTCTACGCTGCGCAGTGCGCATCGACTTAACTCATCAGTTTCATTCAGACCGAGAGAGGTATAATTAGCCTTACCTAAAAGAAAAAGTGGACTGGACTAGTGATGGTGAATAAAATCAGTCCGTCATTCCACTGTTTATCACCACCAAATCATCCCGCCAAAATACAATGTGGTGAGATGGAGCGCGCAATTGCGCACCGGGTGATTCATCTTTGTTATTGACTGACGAAATGAGTGAGAGTAAACAACTGTTCCATCAATTCAAAAAGTTCAGCACAAAACCGAAAGGCGAAAGCCTGAAAGAGTGATGCCTGGTTACAGCACAGCATCTTTTAATGAACAAAACAGAAACATTTAAGTTGGTGTATAGATATAACATCATGGCACCCTTTGATTTTTGTCGTTTTGGGGTTTCATTTCAAACCAAAAACTAGTGAAGCATCCAATTCCACACACTGGACTCTACAGCTACAACACATGTCTCCCATTATGTTGTTTCATTCAATCACAATAAAGCACTTGACATGTTTTTAGTCACATTTTACACATTTTTCCCAACCCAACTTTTTTGCCAAAAATGTATGTTTCTCCAAAATGTCTCCCCTTTGGACCACCAAAGGGGGCTTTTACTCATTGTTCGTTCTGCCATGCCACTCATCAGACATCTGACAGCCCTTGGCACCGCAGCATGGCGTTCTGAGCATTGGAACTAAAAGTGTCCACAGTTGCGGAAGAGCGCCGAGGCGCGCCGTCTCTCTCACTCCCACTGAAGAGCCGCTGTAGTGTGGCAGGCGAGGCAGCACTCTCTGCCTCCACTCTCCGTTATGTAACAGGTGGAAACACACACCTACGCACCCTCTCCATCTCTTTCTTTCTCAAACAGAGCCCCCCCCCCCCTTCCAACATTCACAAAGCAATAATGCTATGACACTTTTGGAGTACGCACAAGAAGCATTTCCACTGTATTTACTCGACAGGAGCCCATTCTCAACCCAAAAAGCACATTATTATGTAAAAGTACACTTTTCCTCACTTCTTAATGCCATGAGGATTATGAGGCCAACCATAACCTTAACCCCATCCTGCCCTATTGTGAGTAGAAGTTGTCATCCTAACTCTTTTAAACATAAATGAAGCCTTTGCATCACTTTTTGTTTTACAGTTCTGATCACTATCTGACATCCTGGGGAAGAAAGAATAGGTTGAAGGCCCAGTTTGTCCAAACCAGTCACAAAGGAAGGTGTTGTTGGGAGTAGGAATATGTTATCTTCATCTATACTAAAATTGCATTTTTAATTTTGCTCATTTCAAATATGGAGATTAAAAAAACCTTATTCTTGGACCTCTGACCTATGTTTTGGGGACGAAGAAGAGTAGAGGAGATATATTTATGGCCATTGCTGCATGCTGCTGCACGGATTAAACAAGCATTCGACACATTTTGCTTTTGAGATCAGGAACAGGAAGACAGGTTTCCCACAGTCTCCTGGTGGCTTCAGCAACCTGTTGCCTTCATAAAGGTCATTTCTCACTGTGACAAGCAACCCTGTCAAAACTCCATACCAACCATTGTTGTTGCAGTCAGAGGGTTACGCAGAGTCGCCGTAACGACCTGCTACACTAACGGGGTAAGATATGCCATCAAAAACATAGCAAATGTGTCCTGACAGATGGCACACAGAGGCAGAACATGGTGGCAGACAACGTCTCTGGGATGACTTCGATGAGGAACCGTTGCAAGCTGGTGAAGTGGCTGATGTGAGGCGGCGTGACGGCACCAAGCAGGTTGTGCTGTACGTCAGCCGATGAGCATCATGGGAGCTGACAGGCTGAGTGGGGCCGGCCAGAACGGAGAAAAGGCGAGCAGCTCCCAGACAACTCGAGCAACCGTCACTGAGGAACAGGACGGGCTGCCAACACCAGTGCTAGAGGAAAAGAATCCAGAGTACCATGTGACTCATCTCCATCACGCTGCTGCTTTGTTGCCTGGAGATAGGGAGGGAGATGGGAAAGTAGGGGAACCGGGTAGAGCATTTGACGGCTGAGGAGGAAAACTGGGTGAGCGGGGCATCAGGGAAAGCAAAGTGGAGTGGGTGAGGGGCGACGAGAGAAAGTGATGAGGCAGATGAGTTATTGTGGCTTCTCGTGTTAATGCTCAGATAATCAACCCTTCCCTCAGGGTCCAACTTCATACTAGGGTCATATTAACACTAATGTACCCGGGATCATTACACTGCCTCCGGCCCGGTGAAACCTCACCAAGGTCAGCAGTGGGAGAGACAGAGGGCACATGGTGCTACTGGTTAGCTCTGACAAGGTCACCTGAAATGGTGGGTGCAGGTAGAGAGCTGCCAAAATGGGCAGGATGGCAGGGAAGGTGGACGTTGTCAAATAGAAGCTTATGTCCTGAAGTCTGTTATGACCTGGTCAGAACCAAGCAACATATCTCCTGAGCGAGAGCCGCCTAACTAATATCTGAATGTGGCCATTTCTCCACTAACCTCTGCATCAAGCTAACACCAGTCACACGCCACCATGCTGACGCTCCTCAACCAATTGAGCACATTTCCCTTCATCCAAACATGTCTGATTGTGTTGGCAGACGTGTCGGAGGTGCATCAGCGCATCGGAGGATGTGCGCCAGCGTGCGTCTACATGGCGGCAAAGCACAGCCAAGACAATCTGGGCGTGCGCACGCATTGATCTGGCAGTTGCATCTGTACAGGCTTGCACCCGGGTGGCGTTTGAATGGCGGCGCACGCACAAGTACAACAGATATCAAGTGTTAATTTATTCAAATGAGCCAGGGAGAATAACAAGAGGAAGGAGTGGGGGAGCAGGGCTAGTTCACTGATGCGTGTGTGTATGTGTGTGTATCTCCTTCTCCATCTCCCTTTTTTTCCCCCACCTCACTTGTTTTTTCACGTTCGCAAATGAGACCATTTGCATGGCAGAGGAGGAGGAAGGCAATGGAGATGAAGGAAGAAGGCAATGGAGATGAAAAAAGAACGAGGGTGGGGAGGGAAGGGTGGGGGGGGGGGGGTAAGAGGGAACAGTGCAGTTTTGAGCAGACAGAATGCCCGCAGACAAAAACACACGGTGCCAGGGCGATACCAACGCTTCCAAGATGGCTGCCGCCGGAGGTTGTCCTCTGCTGGACCAACCCAGAGCCCCGCAGCGCTTTCCCCCGTCACGGGTGACACGCGAAGACCCTCTCCCGACTCTACCCAAGTGCTAATAAGGCGCGAGAAATTTAAATAGCTCAGTAAAGGTTCAACGTTCACCGCATGAATTTTGAATGCAGCCAGACAAAAAAAAACAAAAAAAAACGGCTGTGACGTGCAGAGATATCGATCAGAGATATCTAGTGACACCCAGTGGTCACTATCAAAGCTGTTACCATTAGAGCATCTAATAGTGATCTTGAAAGTCAGCAGATCAATAACATCTGCCGTCACGTATTTGTACGTTGATTCCAGAGGAGGATGCTGCAGCTGTGGAAGGGAAGGAGCGTAAATGCAGGATAAACAGAAATAAACCTGCTGTTTACACCCAAATCTTTACAGTTCTGCTCTGTTACATCAGGTGGAGTCAACAGCTCAGGGACACAGTTGGCAGGTGTGAGGGGATGCTGCAGAGTTTAGCGGGAGGGCACGTTTTCCATCTTTGACCCGGTGTGCTTTGATCTTATCACTTTCATGCGCTGTAACACTCCAGTACCTGCGACTTACTGGTGAACCTGTTCTCCACACACACACACACACACACACACACACATACACACACATACACATACACATACACTTACACACACACACACACACACACACACACGTACACATACACACGTACACATACACACGTACACATACACATACACACACACACACACACACACACAACATGTTGTTACAGTTCTTACTCCAGGCTTCAGGCTATATTCGTCAGATGGTTCAAGTACAAAAATATCAAGCTGAGTTTTGAGAAGACCTCAGGTAAACGGTGTGACCGTATTATTCAAGACAGTCACACCATAATAAGTTTATGATTTTAGAGCCTTTACAGTCTCTTAAAGAGCTCCTGTTCAGCATTCAGTATTCAAAGGTTGTTTTTTAATGAGAGAATATGAAAACCCCAAACAAACGGCCTGAAACAGAACCGTCCCGTCACTGTTGCACCAGCATGCTGCGCCTCCTCAACTATGAGTAAAACACCATTTTATTTTTAAAGTGACAATAAACACTGATTCAACTAGAAAGATGTGTGATTGTGATCTTGGATGACATCAGCATACAACAACAGCTATTATCATGTATTTGTTTTTATCAAAGTACTGAAGTTAAGCCTAAAAGACATGCTTTACTTCCTATTTGTGCAACTCAACACAGTAAATATTCTATATTTTCTGCATATAATTCATTGATTTAGCTAATTATTAGCTGCTAATTTCCTTTTTTAATATATTTTTTAAATATTCTTGTCCTCAAAATTTAAGTTGATTTTAAACATCAATCAGAAGCCTTTTACTCCTTTCTTCGTGGCACAAAAAGTCAACGCCTACTTGGATTTTCAAAGCTAAATCTAAAAATATGCATCTTCAAGCAAAAGATTGTGCTCACGTGACAAACACACAAACTCACTGAAGCACTAAAACACATTTTTAATAACAGGTGTAAATTACATCCTCATCCAAATGCGCCTAAAACCAGACCAGCGGATTTCCCAGTTATTTATTTAATGAAATAGCAGCATACTCCTGTTGTCCATCCTGTTGTCAACACCTCCCTTTTACAAATGTTTGGTCAAACTCATCCATGCGGGGAAAACTCCCCCCACGAGTGTATTCCCCTCCGCCGGCCTGCTACTCTCAGTCTCAGCAGTGGGTAAACACCTTTCAGCACTCATGGGAACAGTAACGGATTCGCCCTCTCACACCTGTCCAACACGCCGCACGTCTGTCCCTGCATGTGTATGATGTTATCAGCTCTAGTGAACTGTGTGATAAATGGCTTCTCATGCTTACCTCAACTGGAGCCCTTATGGAAAGCAGCTGACTCCACTCCCCCGGGGGGGTGTAGAGGGGCCCAACCGGTAAAACTGCCTGCTCTGGCTGTTTATGGGCTCTGCTAGATTTTATAGTGATGCTTGGAATCTTTCAATGTATGCAAAGACACAACAAAAATAGGAAACATGAAAGATGATCATATGAGTGTATAAAGTGTATAATAAATAGCATGTTTCTATTTTTTTTGGGGGGGGGGGGGGGTTCTCTAATGAGGCAGCTCCTTGATTATATTCAAGTCAGTAAAACTAGAAGCTGTTGATGTTACCGGTCAAAATCCAGTGAATAATGAAGACCTTAAACTGAATGAAGAAGCTCTTTTTTTAGAGGAGGGGAGGGGAGGGGAGAGGAGAGGAGAGGAGAGGAGAGGAGAGGAGAGGAGAGGAGAGGAGAGGAGAGGAGAGGAGAGGAGAGGACTCCTGACTGTCTGCCTGTAAACACTTATTTACTCGTGGATACTTAATCACTATTTTCACACATTCTGATTAACGTCCTCTGCTGCAGGCATGGGAACAAAGTTGTCATGTCTTAAACTGGGTTCAGAAACCACAAAATGACCGTTGACTGAAGCTTCCCCTTTAAGAACTCGCAGGAGATTAATTATTAAAAATGAACATTCAATACGTAATTTCTCAAAGTTTGTGTCTATTCTTCTGCAGGCGGCTCCGCTTCGGCCTCTGTCGGAAGTTGTTTCTGTTTCTACGCTTTCTCTTATCATGCTGAGGTTCTGGCGCCACCTTGTGGTGATCTATTGTAAAACACTTTTACGCGCCGGCGTCAAAGGTCAAATCACGCATCCTCTCCCTTTTAAGTAAGCATTTCGTAAGAATTGAGTTGATGGGTTTCTTGAACTTTTAATTTACTTGTATCAGTCTAAAGGACTGAACACACAAACATGCAACAACTGTATGGACCATTAATCTTTATTATTATTTTTATTAATATTATTACAAAAGCCTCACATTTTGCACAAAAACAGCTGCTAGCATGTCAGCACAGTCTGGTGGTTCCTGCTTGGATCTGTCTTCACTCCTCCTGGACCGGCCTTGGCTGTAGAGGACAAAAGCAGCATTTCAAACATATCGGCCATGATGTCTAATATTGATATTTAAAGTTCAGCAGAAAAAGTTTAATTGTTAAACAATTCGGCCAGCAGGTGGGGCTATAACGTCTGTTCTCTTTACCTTGGACTTGCCACAATTGAAGATTTTGTTGCCTTAAGAAAGAAAGAAAGTTAAACAGTTACTTTACCTCCAAAGCTAATCGCTATCGTGTCTTTCTTTAAACTAAAACTGTGAACTGTGAAGGAAACAGCGCACAAAAACTTCTCAGTGCATTCTAAGCGTCTCACCTGCTAGCAATAAGACGGAGAGGAACACAACAACCCCAGCAAACACAAGGCCTCCAACACGTAGCGTGTGGTAGTCTGTAAAACCACAGCGATGCGTTCATCTACTGCAACTCTTCTCACGTGCACATGAGCAGATACTTCAGGTCTAAATTCACGTACCGTACACGAAATCTGCATCGTAGTCGATGGGTCCCCCTGCAGAGACAGTAACAGATATTAGAGGTTAAATCAAAGGCGCTTTTGTTGGAAAACAGCTGGACCTTTCTGATCCGCTCACCTTTTGAAGACATGATGCCGCGTCTGCACGTGCGTGGGCTTGGCTGACTAAACTGCAGGGACAGTCAAACAGGTGGGTGATGACACAGCGAGTGATCTTTAAATAGCTCCACCAGGATCATCGTGTTGTTTGAGGTGTGGATTTGTTTTTAAAAGTGTCCCCAGTTTAATTGTGTCACTGAAATCAGCTTATTCACTTTCGTGGAGGCTGAGCTCTAAACGTTCTGACAAATCGCTCCATTTGCTTCCCTGCTGCAGACTTGAGAGCGAAATGATCTTCACCGAGGCTAATGGCCATATTGATTCTCTTTTCACCATCATCTCTCACACGCACATGAATGGAGAGCAAAACTGTCCCTCTTTGTCTCTTATTGCCTTCCTTCCATGTCCTGTGTGTCTTTTAATGCACCACTGAGCAGCAGGTCATACCTGAGAGTTACTCATTAATACATTACAGCTCCAATATTCATTAACCTTGGACCTTGCGCTGCCTAATCAAGGTTATAGACGGGACTCCCAAAGACCAGCTCTGCTGAAAATTGGTTAATAACATGATTTTTGACACTGCATAATAACACCTCAAAGTTTTTTTCTGACTATTTTCCTATGTGGTGACGGTTATATTGACAATATGTCTTCAAATTGCATAATAATTATAGTTTTCGCCCTCGAACATTTCAAAGCAAGAACACTAATAATTCAAGTTTCATACAATCTCATATATCCCAGACATTCACTTCTCCTTCTTCCCTTGCACATTACTTTCCGCTCATACTTTCTGCCATCGCCAAACATTTTTTTTAATGATGAGAGTGATTTTTTTAATTTATTCATTTTTAGGAAAGCAAGTTCTGACTCACCTGAGCTGCTGAAGGCTCCTGCAGTACTTCAGTACCTGTGTTTGTGAGTCTCGGAGGTGCTCCTGTCAGTGCTCTGGGCGTGTCAAAAGAACCCAATTCCCACCCATTTACACTCACCACACACCCACCCACCCACACACACACGCTTTTACACCCACATACTTTAACTACTCAGTTACACATTTACCATCTCATAAGATGAAGTTTGTTCCCTTGGTACCAATAAATACCAGGTCTGCCAACCTTTGGAGTGCTGGATGAATCATCAGAGTTAACTCCAGGCTGCAACATTTAACCTTCTCTGACATTGACACCACATTAGCACCTACTGACTTGGGTTCAAATATGCAGGAGCCTGGGAATCTGATCTCTCCAGTGTCTTTGTCTTACCATAAAATCCTTGGAGACGTTATTATGTATATTCAGATATATATTTTAATTTAAGCCAAAAGCTCAACAGGTTGCTACACGACGAAGGCCTCATGCATAGAATAAACATTGTGTGATTGTGTGTCAAGGTGATTTTAATGTGATGGGGCATCACAAAATTACTGTGACAATTTTGACATAGACTGTATATAAGAATTGGATAGAGTTGAGAAAACCAGTGTTCACCAGCATTCTCACAAATGTTACAAATGTTATTAAGCAGACTGTTTTAGGGGGGGTTGCACCAAAGTTGGGCAAATTCATTTAATTTTGCTCTGGTCTGACGCTCCACCTAGTGGACAAACAAGGAACCGCGTTTTTTTCTACATGATTAGAATTAATCTGTCCAGTTTCTGATACGTTTCATGATCATTGCACAGACATAATACATTCCTTCAAACTCTGGCAATCAAACATTCCTTTCTCTGACATCAGACCGTTTAAAACGCGGTGCTAGAATTCTAAGAAACCCAAGAGAAAAGAAGGAGCTCAGATTACCATTTGTGAGATTGGGCAAGCTAACAATAGACGAGTGTGAAAACAGTTAATCCATGTTGAGCCGGTGATGCTGAAGTGGAGTGGATGCATGTAGAGGAAGGCAGTGAGACAGCTGACGCAGGAGCTCATGTCCACGTGCTAAAATCTTGCCGCGGAGGAGCTCTCGCAAATACCTGCAACCTCTGGCCACTGAGATTGTCTGCTATAAGGTTCATGACACGTGTACACAATCTCTAATATCCAAACACATCCAACCTTTAAAACACATCACCAAAGGCTTTTAAATGGTACATATCCACAAATTAGAAACCCTGAATAAAAGATGCTAGACAATAAACACTGGAACTCACGACAAAACGGCTTCACCTGAAAGACAGTGTTATATCAGCTCTGCTGCTTAGATCAAAAACAAGAACATAAAAATCACAAGACAGCACAGGAAACCAGGAGAATACTGGCAGACCGGCACCACAATGGAGCGCGACAGGCTCGTCTTCAGGTACTCGAGATTTCTGTACATTTTAGCCGTTTGTGCACATGTCCTCCCGAGCCCGTGCGTTCAGCCAGTTGTTGTAATGTAATGTAACATTTCCATCGCCATTAAAGTGGTTTAACATCAAATTCGGGTAGTACTGAAGTGAGAGGCTACTTCGATCCAGAGAGTCCTCAGTTCTCTGTGGAAGTCTCTGCAACCACCTCCGCTGCAGACAGACAAGAAGAGGGTCAGTAAAAGATTTCACAAATGCAACACGTGCTGCCTGTTGGGACACCAACAACTTCTTTCTCACTCAGCCTCAATCGGGGATCTTTGTCTCCATTTTAGACATTTTAGTACCCAATTTGAACAAGTGACCAGTTAAAAATGTCGGGAGATTCAGTCATCATTACTGCTGCCAATCATTCATGGAAACAACCCCGAATGTTCCTGAAATGTCCCTTATCACGATCACATTGATGCGACTTTAACTGCCGTTCTGGAAATGAGCTTTTTCAAGCTTCTCAGCAGCTGTTTGATGATGAGGGAACTATTTTTCTGTGCTATTTTATAACATTTGTGAAAAGGACACATACCAAGCAGATGAGTTAAAAACATTAACAACATGATCCCTCTAGATTTTTGGAAGAAATAAACAAAATTGTTTCATGTTCTAATGGCTTATTGTGTTATTCATGGCAGACCAGTGAAGCATTTCCAGTCCAGCATGAGTATTATGGGTTTTTTTTGTGGTTTTCGGTGTGAGACGAGGCAGAATCCGTGTTGACAGACACAACTCTCCCTCTCCGAGTGTTTCTTATCAAATTTGAGGACAGCAAAGACTCAATGCACTCAATGAGTCATGTCAGCTGACCTTTGACCTCTCAGTGACCTCCTTTGGAAGAGTGCCATTCATAAAGCACTGGTGCGCATGAACTCCAAAAACAAGCTAAAAGTGCAAAACGGCTGCATGTCAAGGGTTGGGTCTCACCCATGGGGACAATCATGTTCTCTTCTTCTTTCTCCTCGTCTGCAGGGGCCCTGAGGAGATAAGACACTGTTAAAAATCACATGTTAGAAACATTAAAGTGAAATATTTAACAGTAGTGGAGAGACACTGATGAACCTGGGCTTCTGCTTGATACTGCAGCTGCAGCGCCGACCTTAAAGCACCACAAAGTAGACATCACTGTCACAGTCGGAGGTGATGACCATAAATGTGGGTGAGCAAAATAACAGCACATACGAGCACAGACATGTGAACTCACTGAGGATGAGGAGGATGCCCAGAGTGAAGAGCACCACGGCAAAGCCCAGACCCCCGATCCGCAGAGTCTCGTAATCTGCAGAGGTTGGCGAGCAGAGAGGGAGGATCGTGACCTTGATTGACCTCGTGATTGTAACGATGCACCATAGCCACCTCAAGGTGGGTGAAAAGGGCGCGTTAACTCACCATAAACAAATGGGTTGGTCTCTTTCTCTTCGCCATCTGTTTAACAAATAGACAATGTCAGAACCAAAGTATTGACATTTCGCCTGAAAATAATTTTTTTTTCAGGGTTGCGATCACGATCGTCAGTGAGGATGATGTCATCCGGCGTCGGTGGCGTCAGCGTTGAGTGGGGGGACCTGATGTGTGTTCAGTACTCACCCGGGGGATCACTCTTGTCTGCAACGGCTGAGTGGCGACGGACGGGAGAAATGTTTCCAGTCAGAGCGGGGAAAAAACACAGAGACGATGATGAGACGTCTTTGTCTCCGCGTTTGATCTAACATGAGCGTCAGCGTGACCGTCCAGACCCAAGACTACAAAGTGTGGTGGGTGAGGAGTTGTGAGTGTGTTTCATTTTCAAACATACACTACAAACAGACCTCACAAACAACCTCACACAGCCAGGAAGCAATAATTGCTGTGTGCACATGTGTGTACATGTGTGTACATGTGTGTACATGTGTGTACATGTGTGTACGTGCATGAGTAATTGGGGCACTTACCAGCCACACACACCATCAGGACAGATGAGAGGAATAGAAAAATAGTTTCCATGGCAACTGTTGATATAGAGTAGAACAAGTGAATGAAAGGCCCCAAAATACAAATGAGTTCTGTGTTATTGAGCTCCTCTACTCATGACCCCGCGTGTCTGTACATGAACAATGACAGCGAACGCCCCGTGATGTGTTTACATGTTGATCTGTTTAATGCGATGTGAAATTGAGCTGCTGCAAAAGGCCTGCAGATATGGATTTCATCCAAGCTGGCAGCACGCTCACGTCATCCGGTTCCCTTCCAGACGCCTTCCTCCCTGTGGGCATCTCTGCCTCTGCCTATTTCCAAACACGACTATAGTGTGTGTCTGACAAAATGGGTTGAGGTTCAGGTTGATGCCTCAGACTTTTAAATTTTATATTTATTTCGTCTATAATTTTAAATAATTTCAATTTAGTTGATCTTCTAATTTGTACACGCAAGTATTGCTCTCTAAAAAGTCCTAGTTGCACACATGAGGAATAGCAGCAAGTGAGGTCAACTTCCCGGTCCAGATCTGGCGACAGAAACTAATGAAAGGCTTGTGTGTGCTTTAGTTTCCCATAATGTGATGCAAGAACTGAAGAAGCCTTCTGGCTAGAAGGCGAAACATCTTCAAGAGAAGAAACCCAGTCCAGTTGACATAGAAAACTACCTTGGATACAATGACCTGGATGATTGAGAATCTACACAGACATTTAGTTTCCCATATTTGCATTATCTAGCCGTACTAGCCGCAAATGCAGGACACAGCTACAGCTAATACGCCATCATTCTAGAGCGCTCTCTCAGGCCAGGCAGATACAGATTTGACACTAATGCATTAGCTGTAGTATAACTCTGTTAACAAGCCTTCAATAGTCCAGAAGCTCTGTTTAACCCTGTCGTTACCAGCTCAGACTGAGAATCCCTCTTTGTTTTTATGCTTCGCACTAACTATCCATCTGGATGTGTGTCTGTTGTGCGTCCACATCAGTCACAGTGAAAACAGTACACTCTAAAGAGCACTGCAGCTGTTGCTTTATCATTCCTCCGTGGCTGTAGGAATCTCGCTGCACTTATTTGATGGGGAAATCCGCTCTTGAACTCGTCACTTGACCAGATCGAAGAGCACGTGGCAACAAACTTTTGAGGGCTGAAAAAATGGAACAATAAAAAATTTAATAGCGGAAATATAGCCAAGCCAACTGTACTCAGCCAATCAGAAAGTCCAAATACTATTTCCCGCTCTTCGCAGTCTGCTGGCAGGTAGTCTATCAGTGTGAGGCTAATGGTTTGCGTTGCTCTACAGAGACACGTTAATGGCAGGGAAGTGATGTTTGTATGTTTGTATTCGCAGCTAAGTGCCACTTTGGCTGACCTCCATCGCTTCTGGAGTCAAAGATTAGGTTTGAAAGCCGAGTGATTATCCAGACTTTACATGCTGGGCCAAACACAGTGGCATGTGTTTTTTTAAAGGGAGCGCCACTTTCTTTGGAATTCATCAGTTTAATTGGTTCAGTGCTGCCCCGTTAGAGGGAGTGCCTTTCTATTTATGGAACTGGTTGCCATTTCAAACCCTGTCCCATCCCATATGTCTTTTTCTACATGAATATTGAGTGGAAGTGCTATATTGATCTTTTGTGCACGCATGCTGCTCGATGGCAACAACAACCGAATGATGAACTGCATCTTTGGCTTGCCCATGAGCTAACTTCCTCTGTCTGCCCTACCTGCATCTATGTCTTATGATGGTCGTCAAGGTTGCATTAAGTTGGACTCTCTAAATGCATCCTTGGAGTCTTCCTTCTACACAGAAACCAGGTGAATTCCCCTTAAGATATTCCATACTTTGGTAGCTTAGAAGGGACAGACAGAGAGACAATGATGAAACCACGGACATCACCAGAGAGTCAAAGATGCTGTCATATCTCCCTCCAGTGGGTCTCACCTGCATCCTGCTGTAAATCCAGGATAAAACACTACTGACTCGGGTGTAAACGCCAGGCTTGTTTTCTCGGCCGCAGCCATACCCCCAGCTAGTAATCCCCACCACATACCAGCGATCGTAGTTTACAATCTTAAATTAATCTTTAGAAATCTCTCTTTCTCTTGGAGAATATGTTTCATTGAAGCCGTTCGCTCCCTGCAACAGGTGTCACTTGACCCTTCCCTGACTTATCAGGACTATTGTTCTGTGGTATGACGATCCTGTGCCAAGCTTGACTCTAACAGTAGATAATAAAAAGGGCAGCCAGGGTGACTGTAAACACTTTGGACAAAGAGAGGCAGAGAGAATGAGATATAAGAAACAAAGATATTATCCCTGGAAGGAATGCAAGGGGAAAGGTGTGTGGAGGAGGCGCCGTCTTAGGAGAAAAGGCCCACGCAATGGTGACGGTTCCAGTGGAAAGTGCTGCAATCAAAAACACTTCCCGGCAGAGGTGATAGTGATTCACTGTGTCAGCTGCCTGCTTACAGAAACCAAAAACAAATGAGTTTCATCATTTATGAGCTGACTTTGGGAAAAACACCTTCACCTTCACGATGAGGAGAACACTAAAGAATGTATATGGTAGTTATGTTGTCACCGTCCCATTAGCATTTGGCAAATATTTCCTCCTCTTTGAACAACCAAACGAGAGCTGACATTTCAAATCCTCTGCTGCTGCTGCTGATCGGGGAAGAGCTGGAGAGCAATCAGATCTTAACCTGGATAATGAAGATGCATGTGGAAGGACGAGCTGATTGCAGATCTGTTAATGGAAAAAAGCACTTTGGTGATATGAGCAGGCGGGTCAAATAGCCAATTGTGTCCTACAGATCCGTTTTCAGTGTTTTAAAATTAACTTGAAAATGGATTGTGTGTTTGAATAAAGTTCATATTTTTAATGCAGTGTTCTTCGAGATGTGCTATATTTTCAAATTTATTTCAATTGATTTCTTCCTGAAAGAGCAGAATATCAAAATAGATAACCGTATTCCTCCTATAGCGTCTAATTAATCCTTTTGAAGAAAAAAAAACGACATCACTGTAGAGGTGTAGTCTCCACGCATCTCCATGGTGACGTCTCCAAAATAGTCAGGAGATGTGATATAACAGAGACAAACGGAAAGATAGGCGTGACGCTAATGAATGGTTTTAAATCAGTTTTAAGGATACATTTTGATATTTATTTCAATACGTTGGCGCCAAAGAAGTCCTGCTTATAAAATCTGAGTTCTCACGCGCTCTCATAACGCCCCAGAGACGTCACTCAGTAAACCACTGTCACGATCCATTTCAGCGCGTCACGTTTGCCCGTAAATCCAACCTCGACTGTCTGCGTGCATCAACCTGTGGATCCTGTGGACAGAGCGGAGCCGGGGGGCCGGTAGTAACGCAGGAGTGACATCAGACACGACGGTCGCCTCTTCCACTCGCCTTCACGGTTACCGAAATGAGTCGAGCCAGTTTTGTCATAAAGGGTAAAGGATTTGTTGTTTCTAAAGCGTTTGCGCTGCGTTTTGATGCGACGAGCGTCACCAGACACACCCTTAATCTGTTCCCCACAAACACGGTGCGCCGTGAGTCTCCAGCAGCGTAAACGCCACACGCGTCACGCCTTGTGCGCTTTCTTTGATATTCCAGCCTGAGGAAAGGACAGTGAAACGGCTCTTATCGGCGCGCAAAACTTACCTGTTCTTGCTTTAAAAATCCAGCCACAGAAAAATAAATAAGAAAATAAATCTAACAATTTGACGCAATTCTTGTTCCAAATATAATGATCTATCAACATTGGGTCACGCACTTATAGAGAAAAAATATATAAATAGTGATGGATAATCTCCTACCTATCCAGTGCACCAACACTCACTGACTATCCTCCCTCATCCTCTCTCTCTCTGTGTCTCTCTCTTACACACACACACACACACACACCACCACCACCACCACCACCACCACCAGAGTATGAATACCAGCATCCTTGTCCTCTAGTTTTATTTCATGATTTCAAAATCACCTCGACAGGAGAGTTTTTTGCTCATTCTTCATCATAGTAATGTGTAATGTAATCAAATATACCGCTTATAAAACTGTAAGTCAGCACGGCAATAAATAGACACATAGTGGTCTACAAAGAAAACAGTAATTCACAGTATGAGAATTAAGAAGAGGATTATTGACAGTTTAGTAACAGAGTTGAGAACGACACACTGTCTTTACCTTCATATAAACATAAAGTGTCCATTAATAACAGCTTAAAAAAGCTGAGATGGGTCCTGGAGGGGCAGGAAACACACTTCTATTATAAATTCTATTAAAATATAACATAATTATTCAAGGATTTGCAGAGCAAACTGTGTTTGTTTGGCACAGAACAGAGAAGTGCGAGCCTCCGCCCCTCCAAGCATGTCCGAAGTAGACCCTTCACTGGAGGAGAGCGTGCTTGTTGTGCTCTTGTTTTTAAAGGCAATAGAGGCATGGCCACTTAAAGTTCATTGGAAAAAAATAGTATTTTCTTTGTCCTAAAACTGACATTTACACCTAGAAGTAACCAAGAGTGAAAATGGGGAAATTATAGGAATTTAGATTATAGATTTAGATTATAATTTAGAGATAACTTAATGAACCGGAGATTGGCTATTTCATTGAGGTACCCATAAACACAGCAAAACAACCTGACCATCAGCGTATATGATCCCTGTCAGCTTATACATACCAGTAGTGAGGTTCGTGTCATGTTTGGCAAAATCTGGTGTAAAGAAACATTGATTGTATCACGTGTCGGACTAAAACCAGTGCATCGATTGAGGTGTGTGTGTGTGTGTGTGTGTGTGTGTTTGCGCTTCAGGAAATAAACCCGGCAGTGGGCGTGGTGCCTGCAGTCGTCAGCCCTTCCTCTGTCTCTGTCTGCAGCATCTCTATATGTATATTTAAGGTGTAAATGCATCCTGCAAAGACTTCATAGTGCAGAGGTCACTGAGGAGGCTGTGCAAATAGACAAATGGACGTCAGGGCTTCTCTAGCTGTAGAAGGGACAGACAGAGAGGCAATGATGAAACCACGGACATCACCAGAGAGTCAAAGATGCTGTCATATCTCCCTCCAGTGGGTCTCACCTGCATCCTGCTGTAAATCCAGGATAAAACACTACTGACTCGGGTGTAAACGCCAGGCTTGTTTTCTCGGCCGCAGCCATACCCCCAGCTAGTAATCCCCACCACATACCAGCGATCGCCTTCCTGACACACCAGAGGTCCACCGCTGTCCCCCTGAGAAAACATCCCCCCACTTAATGTTAAAAATCTCACCACGGCAATGTGGCCACTTCAACGCTAAACTGGCTCCGGACACTCACCTGACAGGAGTCCTTTCCTCCGCCCAGGTGTCCAGCACAGAGCATGTTCTTGGTGATGGCATTGTTGTACACGCTCGGGCTGTTACACACACTATCACCAATGATGTCCACAGTCACCTCCATTAGACTTCTGGAAGTGTCACCTGTTTTGAAGAAAAACAAGTTATTCTTCCAAAAGCAGCAGGTGACCAAATAAATTCATTCTCCAGTCCAGCCAGGTTTTCTGTTTTCTTTCTGTCTCCCACAGTCAGAAAACATTTTGTCCAAGGACAGTTTGATCCTAGGTGAACATGTTTCCTATCTGGTAGGACAGAAATTCCGGCTGGGATGAGGCCCTTGGACTGGATTTGAGCATTAAATCTAAAGAAGACCCTAGTCAGGAAAGGTTAAGATAAACAACATAATGTATGCTATTGTATGTGGTTCCATATTGTGGCTTACTTGATCGTTCTTCTGTGATGCCAAAACCTGAGGTCCAGCAATGAGTCCCAGGGGGAAAACTCTGGTCAAAGTTTGGCAGACATGCTGGTTGAACATTGTCTGCATAACAGGAAAAGATAGACGATGATGAGAGGGGATATAATTAGATCCCAAGTAGGACTGTGAACTCAGCATGGGCTAAATCTGATTACAGCTGAAGCTCAACAGCAGGAAAAAAACTCAATCGTGCTCAGCATCGGTCCTGCAGCACAGCGTTGTCTTTTCATTTGTATTTGACTGAAAAATTATTTCTGAAGGGAAAGAAACGTTTGATGAACGATTTACGACCTGCCCCTCTCGGATCTTAATTTGATTTGACATGAAACTTGATAAATGTCGAATAACTGAAACTGTACAGGACTCTTGAGGTTTTTAAAAGTGGGAATGTGTGAGTGAAATTTGACAGTAACGAAGTTCTGACTGACTGTCAAAAACAACAGGAGAGGCCAGTTTGAGCAGAGCAACGTCGTGGTCGTTGGTTTGGTTGTTGTAGCTCTCGCTCAGGAGGATCCGCTCGACGCTGTAGGGCTCTGGTAGCTTGTCCAGCGACACCACTCCGCTGTACACCTTCCAGTTTTCCGCAAAGAGGGAAAACTTGTTGCTTCTGGAATGCAGATAGAGGCGGCTCAGTGGAATGTGCACATTTGTTGAAAGAATAAATAAAATGTGTCAGCACTTTGGGAAGCAGTGAGCAGCCGTCAGGACAAAATCGGGGGAGATCAGAATCCCCCCGCAGACGTGGGACCCCATGAAGTGAAGTGTCAACTGCCATGGCCACTGACCCGGCTGAGCCATGCTGCCCCCGATGATCCGGGATGTGGAGCGCTGCAGCCCGCAGTCTAGAACCAGGTGACAACGTGAGATTAAACAAGAGAGCAGACGTGACAGAAATACAGTGAGTAATGCTGTAATTACGTGGCTAGTCTGGATATAACTGTAATTAATTACAATCGTTTAGGAAAAAGGGCTTCAGATTGTGACAGATATGTAGGTGCAGGAACAGATGGAGGCTTCTTACCCAAGCACTGCAGGGACACAGTCTGCTGGTCTGGACAGGAAGAGCTGTGAATGGCCACAATAAGATACAAATCTGAGTGTTATGACCGGAGTTAGAATGGTTTATGGGCCAGGATTAATGGCATACCTGACAGTCACCCTGCCCTGGAGGAACTGGGAGGACTTGCTGTCGATGGTTAAACTAACAGAAGCCTCGGACTGAATTGGATTGGCAGTGTAGAAGCTGAGGGGGTAGAGAGGGGTTTAGAAGAGTCATGATGTGAAAGTATACTTGCAAAAATCATTTACTGAAAGGATGGCATTACGGTGATTAAATCTCAAATCTCACTTTCTGAATCCCAGTGCGACGCAGGTCTCTCTGGCCAAGCTCTGGTCCCACCCGCTGTAGCACACCGGGAGAAAGCGGCCATCCTCAGATGTCCTGACTTGCAGACTGTTGTTCTTTGCGAACCTCACTGGGGAGAAAGCGTCACCGTTAAAATCAGCTACATCACCCCAATTGAAAATTCAAAAATTTCCATACATGCCTGCGCCTACATGTGCCTACTCACCGCAGTTGGTTTCATCTGAGCCCAGCGTGCAATCTTTCATGGCGTCGCACTGCACAGTGTTGTTGGAACAGCTGTCATCAATGGATACGGGAGGGTTTTCGTACCTTTGGTCGTCGTCGTCGTCCAGGAGAGACGCCACTGCCAGCCGTGTGCCAAATTGTACTGTTGTTGGAAATATGATGAATACGACTTTAGGGTTTGACCTCTGTCCTTATTCTGTTTTCATTGATGCCTGGCATGGAGCTGAGTTATGCACCATCATAACCATTTTTATAATAATATAAGGAATCCACAAAAACTGCATTGATGACAGACATCTTTACAGTGACACACGCCATACCGCCAAGCCAGATAGCCAATCCCAGAAGACAGGCCACCAGTAAGACCCCTCCTGTCCCTGCATAACACCTGGGGTTGCTGTTACCACAGCCCCTCTTTTTCCTGCTGGGAGCTAGACACAAACACACATTTAAAATCAGCTTTATTCTGAGGAAAACACACCGGGCGTTGGCGACACTCACGTGTGTTCGACAGTGCCACATGGGGAGCGGCCACAGGCGGCGGGTACTGGGGGATGTAACGTGGCTGGGTGGCAGGGTTCAAGTCCAAGCCCAAACCTGTGCCGTACACCACTTCCTCATAGGGCTTGAGGGGGGGCTGAGTGTGCACGGCCACAGAGTAGTAGGGAGGAGGGAGCTGGTCCTGCATGGAGAACAGAGAAGGCCGTAGATGCATTGCACTTGGAAACAAGAGGGGTTATTTTTAGCAGGTATTTGCGTGTTGCTGGTTGTCATGGCTGAGCTCGTGGCCCATTGTCCTCCACGCGTTCTCTCACTATTGCAAAATTCACACCTGGGGAGCAAAGACTCATTCAATCTAACTGCCGTGTCCAAACGATCACTTCCTAAAGGTTAACTTCCTGTTTTTTGATCACTGTCTTCTCCTCTGACCTTTATGATTCACAGATTCAGTCACAAATTATAGTACATCTACCGTGTTTTTATGTTATCTAGTTTTTCTTTTCAGTTTGAGGAAATATGAGAGGAATGCAGGTGACCGAGGTTTTTGATAATACTTTTATTCAGCTCTGGCGTGACCTCATGGTGGCTGCCTCGTAATACATTATGTTTGGTCTGGAAAACTTTAACTTAATAGATAATCATGCTCAAACAATTTAAATTCCCCGCTAAACAGAGCTGGTGTTTGACAGTTAACCAGAATGACGTAGATCAAACTAGAATTATTGTTACGAGATCCAGATTGGTATATTTGTTTTGGAACAATGTAAACAGACACACCAAAAATCAGTCAAACACCAAATTCAACTGTTTTGTGCACAAATTATGACACCCCGACCCCCTTTTGGCTCTGCAAAATAAGCTAATAGTTGCATTTCCTGTATGTGTTCTATTGCTTGTCGTGTTGTGGAATGCAGTGTGATGAGTTGCTGGAGTCACTTGACTTGTTTCTGGCCTGATCACATGCAGTGTCATCCAACTATATGGAAATTAATTTTCTTTACTTGGTGTCATTACACATACATGATGGATTTTAGTGCTTCAGTTCGAAGTAAATATCACTTTGACAACAAGAATTATCTATCAGAAGTAGAAGCAATGTTATTATTTTCAGTCAAAGAGAATAGAAAAATCCCATAGGACCAAATCCATAAGGAAGAATTGTAAAGGCTACAGGTGGATCTGGTACAAAAAGACCATTTCTATTGCAAGCTGATTGAGTTTCACTTCAGGCAGCAAACACCCGACTTAATTGAAGTAAAATGGAATCTGTAATAGGCGGAGGACATGTGCATCATATTTCCCATCAGTGTACAAAAGGATCATATTTCATGGGCCACCATTACAATGGGAAAAATCCGTCATTATGGTAAAGCTCAGAAGGCGTAAATCCCAGATTAAGACTTGTGTAACATTTAAAAAGTCAGTATTTTACTTGAGGTAGCCATAGGAAATAACACACATACAAAACTAGGCCTCAGAAGTGGTGGAATAGAGCTGTTAAGTCTGGAACTGGGGTCTGAACAGGGGGGCAAAGCTGAATTTCAACTGCAAATAGTTTTTTTAAACCTTAAAAGGGAGGTTCAATGTCCAAAAATGAAAGTTCAGCCAAAAAAAGAAGACAACTTTATATGAGATGTTATTAAAACTATACTTTGTGCTGTTGAGACCCAGATTAAGTGTAATTCTGACAACACCAAACCAGTCTGCGTTACACTCTCACAGGAGCGACACGGAACATCGGACTTGATCTGTCTGTGAGGTTGTTTACCTCTGAAACTCCAGCAGTAACTCCCCCAAAACTCCAGCCACCACTCCAAAGACAGGGGAAAATAATATTATCAGCGTTCAGTTTCAGGTAAAAAACCACAAAAAAAGGCAGTGTCACAAAACAACCCATGTTTAGGTTTTTGTCTAAACTCTAAAGGGGCCACACAGGTTTGAGGAAACCAAACTGACACAGTGAAACTTATACAGAACATTAGATAAACACAAAAGAAGTATTGATCAAGCACAAACTAAGATAATTCATTAAAGTCAGAGAGAGACAGAGAGGACACAAAGAGTGGGTTTTCCTTTGTGAGACAAAGACAAAAAGAACAACTTACTGGGTCATGCTTTGCCATTGGTCTCAGGCCAGCAGAAAGTGGATAGTGGAGGTGAGAGCAGGTGGGCGGAGCTACTTCAGCAGGAGTTTACTTAGCGCTTCGAGCACGGTGGTGCCATGTTCAACACCTCCCCTCTCCCATCTCTTTTTCTTCCTCAGTGCATCTTGTTTCTTCCTGGCCTCCATCTAAATACAGCTAGGTCTGCCTGATACCTCCCATGGCCGGCCTCTACCTTTAGATTCTACCCAAGAGAGATGGGTGTGTTCAGGAAACATTTGAATTCCTGTCTGACCAGTTTTATGGCAGTCAGAGTTGGTCAGGGCCTATTTCTCTATTCTATTGATATGCTGTTGGCTGAACTGAAGTGCAGTGTCAGGAGAGCAGAATTAATCACCTGAGCATAAATGTAACATCACCTTATGCTCCCAGGCACTATGATCCAAGCACGAAGTCAGGCATGAATGTGCACACATGTAGGTGTTCTATTACCCATTTACTTTGTGACTTGGTGGCATCTTTACTGTCTCCTGGAGCAGAAACTATGCATGTGATTCCTTCCTCTAATAATTAACCAGCCCCCCTACATAGGGGGAAACTCCAAATGTAATGAGGGATTGAAAACCAAAGTGGTGCATTTTAAAGATAATGCAGCTTCTATTATTATGGTGATTAGGATTGGATTGGGATCACAACAACATGGTTCTCGCAGTTTAAAGGCATACTTTTGGGGGTAAATCCACGACCCTAAACCGATTTTAGGTGTGGACATGAGCCCACTACTGGCCATTGTGTTCCTTCTCATCCCGATCAGATATTATATATATGACAGCTTGTATTTTGATGTTTAAAATGATGCACAACAGACAATCAAAGCCAAAAATATGAAACTGACAATTTAGTCTTAATCTATAAATTGTCATTATGGGTTTACTCAGAGTGGATAATAAAGCCTTATATGATAACAAAGCCTTACCATGTGCTACAACTAGGTGGGGACATTATATATGATATTGTGTGAAGTTTCTGGATAATTCCTGCTTCTCAGAGTGATTCTGAAAAGTTCCCCTTCATGACAGAAACCAAAGGTCAACACGTCCACAATGATCTAAGTAAATGAAACCTTATCACATGTCAAAGTAGACAAAAACAGAAAATCAAAAACTCAGCTGGGGTATTACAGTGTTATTCAGAGAGAAGCGCTTTTTCTTTTCATTTGATAAACATGAGTTCGATGTACAACTCCTCCAGCTTCCCGTGAAGGAGGCAAAAGTCCATTTAAAATTCACCAAACAAGAAAAAGGTTTGATGGCTTCGATTGTTTTTTGGCTACCACAGTGTATCATTTATCAATCGCTGTTATATTATGTTGATTATTTAGTGGACATAAAAGTAAATTAATGAATGCACATGAAATAAATGACATAAAATGGTGACCACGACCACCAATTGACCACACTACATACATACATACATACATACATACATACATACATACATACATACATAACACGCTACAAAAACTTTTTTAGATCTCTGATTTCTTCTTACAGACAAGGAAGGGAGAACTTCTGAATGTTTCCCTTTCCTTGTGAGAAAAGAGGAAGAGAAGCAGTGGTAGGAAAGGACAGTAGTGGGGACGTGAACGCAGCAGCGCGTCAGCGTTGCGCCTGCGGCAGGAAACGCATCATCTGAGAGGGAGGGTTGAACAAAAGAGGAAGGTTTCTGGGGAGAACAGCGTTCAAGTAATCATCGGGGAATTCAGCAACCCCTGCCAGTCAACACACGAGCAATGGACTTGTTGCTTCAGTAGAACTGAGAGATGACCGGATCGCCTCGGAGACCGCTTCAAGGGCCGGAATAAGAGAACATTGTTGGATTCTGTGGACTCATGATTCATTTGGGGATTTTAGAAATGAATGCAAGAATCACGGCACCGTTTTTTGTCTTCCTGACCATTTGTGTGAGCCGTGTTTCAGGTAGGCTGATCAATACTTTTAAAATCATTCGGGAGACACAGACTCTTCTACAGATGTCTCAGAAACGCACCAGACAAATGAATCAATGTGAAATACTGTTGAAAACTCAATTGGTCACGTTCAGCATGTTACTAGGATTAATTTTGAATCACACGGCCTGAGTTTAGTTTGCTCCTTCCTTTCTTCCTGTGGTAGGACTGATTGTACCGTCACCTGAGAATCTGACGTTGGATATTTGGGATGGGGAGGCGACAGCCTTCTGGATCAGTCCCAAAAACGCTCCCTTAGACTTCCGCTACAATGTCGAAATGGCAATGTATGTCAGAGTATTGTTTTTTCTCTCTCCACTATCTCTTAAGTGCTTCCTCTTTAATTGCAATCTTGACTTCTTATTGGCATAATGCAAGAAAAGCTGCTGACCTTTATTCTGCTTTGTGTGTTTTCTGCCCACAGTTACTCTAAGCCGTGGGAAAAGGTGGTCAATTGCACGGGGATCACGCACACCTACTGTGACCTTAGCGGCCTCATACACGACTACACCAGGGTCTATAAGGTCCAAGTTCAGCTGGTGGCGGGGCAAAGCTCATCAATATGGATAAAGAAAAAAATTCTACTAAACACAAGTAGGTGTAGTGTAAAGTCTGCACCTAGAGCAATGACACTTTGGCTGGTTGAGTTATTATTATTATTTATTTCTACCCATCATTTATCTTGCAGGCAACCTGCGGCCCCCCACCTTCACTGTATACCCTACATCCAGCTCTCTAACAGTTCATGTCCACAAAAAAAACATTTTAAGCATACTCTTTCCTTACGGGGTCATCTACACCATTAATCTGGAGCAGAGAGGTGAAGACGAAAAGGTGATTATAAATAAAATTCAATCATATGAGACGGCAGAAGATCCCGGTGGAAATGTAATATTTTTCTGCTCACCTTCGTCACCAAAGCTTGTGGCGCTGACACTTGTTCCCCGACCCATATGGGATTTTCAACAGAATAAGTCCGAGCTGAAAGTGGTTGATCAGACCAGTGCCACTTTCGGGTCGCTGCGCCAGAAGGCTGAATACTGTGTGAGTGTCAAAGTGGAGGACAAGTCATCGAAAGCCAGAAGCCGCGTGTCCCCCAAACAATGTGTGGTGCTACCAGAGCAAGGTAACCAGTTCATGGCCACATTTCTGAAATAGGATCCCAAAAGTTGACCAGATATTGGTTCTAATCTCCAGCTGTGTCTCACGTCCGTCCTCCTTTTTTGTGTCCCGGCAGAATGGTACATAATTAAATGGACATCCCTCTCTATCCTGGCTATGCTCGTCTGTGCCTCCATTACTGCAGCCAGCTTCCTGTGTTACCTGAGACGTCCTGCGAAAACTCCCGCTGTGCTGGTGAGAACATTTAATGAGATCCTGTCTATCCTGAAAGAGGTAGGATCCACCAGGATAGTACAACTAAGGTCTTCTTCTTCTTCCCTCTCTGCAGAAAATGCCTGTGAGCAACTGGCTCCCGCTGTCTGTCGGAGAAGGGACTATGGAGGTGGTGACAGACAAAGGCTGGTTCCTCTCCAGCGACAGGCCAGAAGGGAAAAACCCTGTTGAGTTTCCAGTCACCAGTGAGACTCCAAAAGAAACGAAGGTGGAGGAGAGGAGGACAAGCTTGGACAGCGGAGTCAGTATGGAACCCAGCACTGTGGAGACCGGCCAAGGAAATTCTCCAGGGAGACATGACGACAGCGGGTGTGGGAGCTTGAGCGGATCAGACAGCTCCACCTCCAATCAGAGCGAGTGGAGGTCTCGCGACGGCAACGCTGGAATGGGAATGGACAGCAGGGTGGACGTGGACTGCCAGCTCCATTTATCATCGATGAACCTGGAGGTACAGGACAGCACGTCGCCAAAGGCCACGCTCGTCTTCGGGAACTATCGCAGCCAGAGCCCTTCGGCTGCGACGATTGACGTCCGTGATAAGGTGTTCGAATCGACGCTATGTCACCCCATTTTAGCCGAAGTAGTGTCGGGCTACAGGGCTCCGCTTCAAGTGTGCCTCTGCTCTGGAGCAGGCCAGTGCACGTGGTGCCACAAACAGGGCCTCAGCGGAAGGGGGGTCATTGGACAGTACAGAGCTACGTGCACTGATAACGGACTGCACAGCTGCAAACAGGACTCTGTGGACTCTTGCAATGCAATGACATTTTTAAGTTATCCTCAAAAAACACATATGGACTCTTTTGCAGTGGAAGATATCTCAGCTTTTATCAGTCAGGAGAGTTTACCGATGCTAACAGCATTAGCATCACAAGACATTAATATGAACTTTTCCCTCTCGCTGTGTGATGTACAGATGGCAGCTGACTGATCCTCTGTAATGCCACCATTTTTAAGAAAACCCCTTTTTCCCCCATGTCGTTGCTAATGTGTTAAAGTTTTGGGGTTTTTAAAAAAAAACCAAAAAAAAAACCCTTCAGCTGTATATGCAGCACTCGTGAAACGTGAAGAGTGAGTCACACGTTGTTTTTAACAGAGGGAGGAAACAGAGGTTAGACCACATGGCTCACGAACAGCAGCTGATTTTCGAGAGGCTCCAGCGACCGACAACGTAACAGCAAAGACCTTGTTTAACCCTGCCTTCTGTCTTTATCACTAGCTAAAATGCTGCACACTAGAAGTGAAACCAGTGTGGATGACATTCAAAGAACCCCTGGCCATTTTGGTAGTTATTTCCTTTTTTTCTCAACTTTTGAGCGCTGATCATTAAATAAGACAAAAAATGCAATTATCCCTTGTGAAAGGGCAGAAAGTTTCTGTACTTAAAAAAAAAAAAAAAAAGGCTTCAGTTCCCCTTGCAGGTGATCTTCATTTGTATGGAGTATTTATATGTATTTCTGTTTATTTATTATATGCGTATCAGTAAATGAAGCTGTCTCTCTTGAATTTTGTATAAATTCCACTCCTCCAGCCGGCACCTGTCAGTGTCGATGACAGAAACGAGCAAAAGTCCCAAACTAATAAACTGCTACATAACCAATTATAGAACCTAACTGTTTAAGGAAGCCTGTATGCAAATTACTGACAGAAAACAGAAGCAGTGCTTTCAGCCTACCCAGCTTAAAAATAATCACTTTTATTGGAAAAACATTCTTCTAAATTCCCCATCTGATGATAGCTAATGTTGCACTCAGATTTCTCAGGTTTAAATAAAATAATTCTTGAAATTGTGATGGTTTACAGGCTGTGATATGACGCCTCTCCCCCAAACCGAACTGTTTATCAGGACAAAACAGACTTCTGAGACGTTTTTTTATCGCTCTTTTATTGCTCTCCAGAGGAGACAGAGCAGTTAGTGAAGCTTCAGACCTGTCTTAAAGACATAAAGTCCTGGATGTCTTCAAATTTCCTCCTCCTTAACTCAGGAAAAACTGAGGTCATGGTGTTTGGTCCTGAACCTCTCAGGGATAGATTAGATCACATGATCACTCTAGATGGTATCTCATTAACATCTAGTCTCTCTGTGAGGAATCTTGGGGTAACTTTTGATCAAAACCTCTCCTTCAACTCACACATTAAATTAGTCTCTAGAAGTGCCTTTTTTCACCTGAGAAACATCGCAAAGATCAGGAAACTACTGACGCAGCATGATGCTGAAAAGTTAGTCTATGCATTTGTTACTTCCAGGCTGGACTATTGTAATTCTTTATTATCAGGGTGTCCAAACAACTCTTTAAGAAGCCTCCAGGTGATCCAAAATGCTGCAGCCAGAGTTCTGACAAAAGATATCACATAACTCCTGGTGTACTGGTGTCTCATCATTTGCTGCCCATTAAATTTGGAATAATTTTAAAAATTCTTCCTCAAAGTCCTCAGAGGCCTAGCTCCATCCTACCTGGAGGAGCTAGTGACACCTTACCAGCCCAATAGACCGCTTCACTTTCAGAATGCTGGTCTACTTGTGGTCCCCAGAGTCTCTATGGGTAGAATGGGGGAGGGGGGGGGGGCAAGTATTTAGCCACCAGGCCCTCACCAGGGATTTTTTTTGGCAAAAATGTAGCCTGAATTGCCAAATTTTGAACTGAATTTGCAAGTCAGGACTCATCCACCCTTTGATAATGCCAAAAGTGCCTTCAAGACATTTAGTCCCTCAATTTATTTTCTGAAATGTATTATTATACTTAAAACTCAATACACTGGTAAAATACAAAATCTGAAATCCATATTTTTGAGATATTCCTTTTGAGATATAATTCTTGAAATGGAAGAGGTTATTGACACCAAACTACTGGTTTCCATTTCAACATATAATGTGTTTTCTTTTAATTCACTGCCATGAAGGGAAACCTAATAAGAAATGAAAAGTGCACCAACAATAGAAAGTACGATAAGACAGCAGATGCTATTTTAGAGGAAGTTTCCTGCAGCTTACAAGAAAATTGATGTGTCTGGTTATTGTGGTTAACATGTCAAACTGCTGCTCCCATCAGCAGCACAACCGTTACATTCCCCTCCTACTCACTATATGTGTGTGTGTGTGTGTGTGTGTGTGTGCATGTGTGCGCGTGTGTGTCTGTGTGTCTGTGTGTCTGTACATGTTACATAGGGAGGACATATTTTTATGAGCAAACTTAGGAGAGATTTGCTGGGATTTGAAAATGCTCGAGGCAGGGTTGAGGGTTAAACTTGATTTTTGCATAAGGGTTCTGGCGAAGGGCAGGGGATGCATTATTTCAAAGGGAGTCCTCACAAAGATAGTACAAATGTGTGTGTACGAAAGAGCCTGGGAAAATGCCCACAACAAAGCAGAACTGAAATTATTATTTCAAGTTATAATTAAATACTTATTTTACACAGATTAAACATCATGAAAGCAAAACTTTCTATTGAACATGACAAGTTAAAACCCTCTCTGAAGGCCTGAAAAACAACATGAGCATTGGCTGTAAAAAATCGAAACTTTAAGGTAACGTAAAGGTGATGCGGTGAAATCCCTCTCGTGTTCAGATTAGAACTTCAGTGTGGGTGAGCAGCAAACAGGAACAGAGGTGCACACACGTACAGGAAAATGTCAGATGAGGGCCGTGGGTTCCATCGCAGATAGAGGCCTCCGCTCATTTAATGACACCACTGACGGAGAATGGAGGCGGCGACTTGTGAGCGCCAACTTTGCTGCAGACGGAGAAAAACAACCCGCTCCGGCTTAGACCAACGACAATGTTAAACACGGAAATACATCCTCAATCAAAATTTTTAAAAAAGCCACATACCTGAACACTTTGTCTTTGAGTGACGGCTCTGTGGAGGAAGCAGAGGAGATTTGTAGCTTAGTGATGTGTGAAAAAGGCACAAAAGAAAATAAGGTTTAAACACTGTGGTGGCAGAAATGATGGTTTCACTGTCAGAATCACTTTGAGTTTGAGGTGCGAGAAAACACAAAGTAGCTGCTAAAATCAGACGTGGCCACATGAGAAAAGGAGTTCTATTATGGGCTGGAATCAATCTTAACCGTATGGCATCTACTCACTCTTCTTCTTGCAGCACTTTTTGCATTTTTTGCATTTGTACTTGCAGCAGAATTGGATGATGGCGATGGCAAAAAGGATTCCCAGGATCCCGAAGCCCACGGCAACCCCCACTGCTGTTGAGTTGACCCTGCTACCTGGAGATAGAGACAACGAGACCACGACCGCCACTTAAATGACTTTCACTTTAAAGAACGACAGAGAAGTCAAGTAAAAACCTAAACCTACTTCATTCCTGAAATAAATTATTTCTATCCAAATCTGTCTGGCTGCTTGGGCCCACTTGGATCAATGTGCTCATCAATAAGTTTGAGTTGAGATAAATGTGGCTGGAAATGGTGCTGCCTTCCCAAACAGTGTGAAAAGACAGTGAAACTAGTTTCATTGTGACGTTTATACTTATATATGGCTTCCACTTTGTCAAATGCAGTTTAATGCTAACCAACAACGAGAGCTTAGCCACTTAGATAGCAGTCATTTTTAATTTGCAGCCACAGGAACTGGACCAACAAAGTAAAAGTGCCATAATACTAAAGATAAGAAGAATAAAATATTAATAATAACAATACAGATCTTAAATAGAAGATGAGTGAAAGGACAGGTTTCAGGTCAAAAGGTCATGCTTACCTTCGTTGCCCATTTTTAAGCATCCAGAAAAACCTCTGATCCCGACCACGTTCAGCTGTTTGACTTACTTCTCAACATTCCACCTGGCAGCGAAGAACAAAAATAAAGTTGTCTACGTTCTAACACCGTCAGCAGGTGTCTGACCACACCCCCATACCAGTCATTCTTTTCAAACCAGTCCATCTTCTCAGCCTGCCTTGCCTGTCCTCCACCTTTCCCGGCAGTCTCGGGATCTGACAAAGGATCGTTCTCAGCCTAGCTGTGAAGTTTAACAGTTTAAAGGTTTTTCTCATCAAGATCCAGCAGAAAATATCAGGCTCTCCTGTTTTCAGTCAGCTATTATCCATGACCTTAACCCTGTTAATACCCTAATAATAAAGGATAAAGATGAGTTGTGAGGACCACTATATTTCCAAAAGTATTTGGCCACCTGCCTTGACTCACATATGAACTTAATTGCCATCCCATTCCTAACCCATAGGGTTCAATAATGCAGTCCGAAATGTACCGTTCTCCTGGCAACCTCCAAGCCCAGACTCGTCCATCAGATTGCCAGATGGACAAGTGTTATTCATCACTCCAGAGAACGCATCTCCACTAGAGTCCAGTGGCGACGTGCTTTACACCACTGCATCCGACGCTTTGCATTGAACTTGGTCATGTATGGCTTAGATGCAGCTGCTCGGCCATGGAAACCCATTCCATGAAGCTCTCTGCGTACTGTACGTGGGCTAATTTGAAGGTCACATGAGGTTTGGAGCTCTGTAGCAACTGACTGTACAGAAAGTCGGCGACCTCTTTGCACTATGCGCTTCAGCATCCACTGACCCCTCTCTGTCAGTTTACGTGGCCTACCACTAAACTGTGGCCACTTGGCCCGGCCACAGGTGTATAAAATATCAGGTGTCCTAATCATTAGGACACCTGATTCTGAGCATTTGGATGGGTGGTCAAATACTTTTGGCAATATAGTGTATAGTGTATGTACGGCTGCTCATTTATTAAGTTTCTCCTGAAGAAGGTCCATTTTTCCCATGATTCTTCTGGACCACCAGGAGCATCTTTGTAGATGAAATCACTGCGGACTAGCAACGATCCCTGGGTCGGGAAGTGCATGGGGACTCCCTGTTGGCAGGTGCAGTTATTACATCTCCATCCATTTAAAAGCAAATCCACCAGTTAGCCTTAATTATATCACTAGTAGAGTTTTTGTAATGGCTTCTTTTCCACTAATAACAGGAAATTCTATTGCCTGGACTTTAGAAACATGGGGATACTGGACATTACTTCTGGAATGTGGAATAGTGGTTGGACCCTCTGCAACTTTCCTGATCCTTCAGCTTCTACTAACCTTGCTTCTGTTTCTTCAGCTTTTTGCTTTGGTGTTTGCTGTATGAAAGAAATCTAAAGAAATCAGAGACTTTAAGTTGTACAGTATTATTGTCACAAGAAGTTGAAATATGGGAGTAAAGTCTCAAAGGTCAAACTATTACAAGACTGAAAATGATGTAACATAAGAAAACATTTCTCTCTTTTTGAAGCACAGTTTTCAATTCTATTCTCATAACATTGCAACTTTATTCTTGAAATCTCTGTTTTCTTCCCTTGTTTTCAGTGCGGCCGTAACACACCAGTGTACAAATGAAGTTTACAGCATACAGTTCTCCTCAAGAATTCTGGGAAATCTGTCCTACTCCTTCGGGGGACTTTTGGGGCAACATTTTTCGCTGGATAATTTAGGTGGCAACACGCTGAGGTTTTTTTTTTCCTGTAATAATGTAACTGAGGAGATCTTATCACATTTCAATGTATTCAATGTCAGAATCAGAACACAACCCGACAACGTTTCCTTGTTGATCTTGATGAAGCCAAAGGGTTTCAGGATACAGGAGGCGGGTGACCTGGTCAGTTACAAATGATGCGAGTTTCCCGTCAGTCAAGTGCCGTGGTTATCATACCTTTTGAAGATCGTTGTCCACTGACGTGAAGTGATTAATCATCATGCCCACACAGAAAAAACACATCACCTTCAAATGTTCATATCGGCTCACATCCAACAAACGTGGACACATAGTGCTTCAGGTTTTGCGGCCACGCAGGATATTATCAGCACTGCTCACAACACACATGCATATGCACATATATACATTCAACAATTTCCCGTAAACGGTTACGTCAGATGCATAGTGTTTTAGTCCGATTATGTTTCACGGCTGAGATAAGTTTCACATTTCTGAGTAGGTAGTGAAAATGACTTCCTCCTGCCATCTAGTCTCTTTATGTGGAACTGGGAAGCCACAAACAAACGTGAAATATTGTTCCACAATACTCACGTTTCTGCTAAACTGACTCATAAATATAACAGATTTTGGAATTAATGTGTAGTAACAGCTCTATTTTTGTAGATATAGATCATTATGTTTTAATTTATACGTTCTGGTCATATCCTGGAAAACATTGATCACGTTTTAGGTATTGCTTTTTTAATTGAGCAGCTTAAATTTGGGGAAATCGTTGTATGTCTGCGCATATTATATGTACAACAAAGCCCTGGGCCAAATGTGAATAAAGGGGTAATTATTAACCACTACTTTTGAAGCTGCACTTCCCTGTAGCGCTTCTCTAACTTTGGATCGAGTTTCACACAGTTCACAGTGAACAGAGGATCTGGGTGCTTTACTGGTGGGGAGATGTTGTGTAATGGATTTGCTGATAAATTTGGGTGGCGTTTGCCTGCGTGACAGAGAGAGCAGGGGAGGGATAGATAAAGGGACAGGAAGAGGGAGGATTTTTTCATGGAAGTGGAGAACAAAGGTGAACAAAGTCTGAAGGCTCCTTCCTGCTGAAGCTCCAAAGGCTCTCCAGGGGCTGCAGAAGCCAGACCTTCTACTCCACAACCTTCCAGAGGCTGTTGTGAAGAAGAGCAACAGCTTCTGTACAAGTAAGGATGGGCACTATGCGTGTGTGTGTGTGTGTGTGTGTGTGTGTGTGTGTGTGTGTGTGTGTGTGTGTGTGTGTGTGTGTGTGTGTGAGATACATTTTGGTCCTCACAACTCATCTTGGTCTTCAAGTTTGTTTGAGGAAGTCGTGGGTTTTAAGGTTGAGGTTAGAATTGGGATCAGGTTCAGATTCAAGTCCTGTATAAAGAAAAACAAATTAATGGCTCAACAATAATATTTCATTCTGAAATAAAGGTTTTGCCTAAAAGCGATTGTGTGTATTCAAATGTAAAACTGGATGTGTTGAGTCTTTTTAAAGTGGAAGGAGGATTAAGTTTGTCTCTTAGCTTCATTTGAGTGAATCTTGTAGCTAAACAAGTGTCTAAAATATATGACAGGATATGTTTTTGCATGAATTTATACAATAAATTTGACTCTGAACTGTTTCTAAGATGATTAAATCCTCTGAGTTATCCACTTATACATAACTAATCTGAACTAAAACCCATCCATGAATGAGCAAACGCATGAGTTTGGAAGGAAACAGTGCCACCGTTGGTAAGGAAATTAAGGCTAATGGAGGTCTGGCACTCAGTCTTTGCTGAGCTTAACTAGAATATTTTTATTTATGGGCTTTTTAAGATGCTTTATCTCATTTGTCTGACACTGTTCAACCAGGGTAAACATTTTAACTGCACGCTGACCTCGAGCTAAAGGAAATATTTTACGTTAGAGTAAATAAAAAAAGAGGATAATTGGCTGTCCTGAGAGTTTAGTTGAGTAGAGCAGAGATTACACTTTATATTCTTCATTTGTTCACACTAAAATGAACTATTTAACTAAATCGATTTTTATGAATCCCAGCAAGGCAAAATCATTGACTGTGTGTCAAACCAAGGTAAAACGGTCATTGGTCCGTGGACTTTGTGTGGTGCGCTTTTAAAAGGGTCATTAAACTTAAATCGTTCATATGTATCTACAGTAAAATACTCAGAATGACCCACACAAGACATTACTTCCAGCCATTAAATAGATTAGAACAAACCTTGGACATTTTATTTGCTGTTTTTGTTGAGTAAGAAAGGCATTGATTTGCTTTGATGCTTTGATTGAGTTCTTGGATAGTCCTGTTGTTTTCTTATTCTAAGCAGCAGGAAATTAAACTGAAGCATTTTTGTTCTGTTTCTGTCTACCAACTTTGTTCCTCATAAATCATCTGAAATATACTTATTTCAACTTATTGGTATATTGTTGCATGACTACATATGACGCTTACACGGTTTTAAAGGTGTAGAAAGGTCAGAGGTAAGCAGAACTACCCAGGTAACCTTTTTTATTTATGGTTTGAACAATTATTCTTTCTCCTGAACCTGTCTTTTCCTTTTGACTACATCCATATTTGTTGCTCAGTCTCCCATAACCATTGCAGTCACTTCATTTTAAGAGGCGCTGACATCCCTCTTGACCCCTAGTCACACAACTTTCCTTAGTAGGTGCATTAAGCAGAGATTTAGCAGCACATTGAAACCGTCTGGGGGGTTAAGAGAACAGCTGCATGTTGCTTGTTGTGCTGTGAGACAACAATTAATCCAACTGGTAATGCCTGACTTGTACTGTAATTAGACTGTAAAAACACTGCGTAAAGGAAAAAAAATGACAAGCCTGAGCCTCGGGGCAAGTTATTGCACACGAGTGCTCACTCACTGACACAAACACATGCTCAAAAACAGAGATATGATACATTGCCCTGCCCATAACCCTCCCGTCTAACCCCTAACCCTGACCCTAACCTTAACCTAACCTCAATATTAATTCAATGTCTTTACCCTCCGTCAGTCCTTTAAATTTGTGAGGACTAGCCAAAATGGCCTCACTTCCCCAGTGTGTCCTCACATTTTGGGTAAAATGTATATTTTCGTACCTCATATGTAGCAAGTACAAGAACACACAAAACACAGAAAACTCCACTTCACTTCTACATTAGAGTATTTATTTATCTAAGCAGATGGACGGTGGTGTGGGTGTATGTTTGGGTTGGATTTGTAAGGCAAAGAAGCAACAGAAGGGACACAAATAGGGGCTAAAAAAGAGAGAGAAAGAGAGAGCGGGAGAGAGAGAGAGAGAGAGGGAGGATGTCTTTTGAAAAACGTTTGGAGTGGGAGGGATGTGAAGGAGGAGGGACAGAACTAGGGAGTGTGCACAGGTAAAAAGAAACCAAATAAATTAGGAGAGGGGGGAGGGTTCAAAACATAGCTGCCTGGAATGGTTGTTGTTTTTTGTCAGCAGGGCTTGGTCGCTCAAAAAAAAAAAAGAGTGAGCAGTTCAGGAGACCAGGGCAAGTGCCACACAGCAGCTCTTCATTACAGGCCCGGGGTTTTCGAAGAGGGGGCAGGTCAGACACCCTTCAGGACGGATTCGGTTACACAGCCGGTCCAGGGGGAGAGAGAGAGAATCAAACCAGTTTTTGTAGTTTTCAGCCGGTGGACAGACTGGGAAGGTGAAGGGAAGAGTTTTGGCGGACAGAACCACAGACAGTGTTGTGCGGGAGTCCCACCTCCGGCACGGGGGGGAGAGGACAAAGTCGGATGAGCTGCGTCTGGGCCTCAACAGGGAAAACAACTCCAACAACATGTGGGTGAGTTCAAGTGGGGGAAAATCAATGGAATCAGCGTTCAGGCCAGGGGATTTGCATGGGAGTGAAGGATCATTTAAATATGAGCGTCATATCCTTGAAACAAAGGCGTGCAGGTAAACTGTGTTTACTTTAGTCAGGCTTAACCAGTTTCTGAGATGGACTCAAAGACGTTCCCAGAGTGTGTTGAGAGTATTCTGAAACTGGAGCACAGTCAGTGTACCTGGACGCTCTTTGTTCCATGCATGTCATAAACTTTATTTTAAGAAGTCTTATCTGAGGTTCTCACCAGTAAGAGGAAACACAATGAGCAAAAACAGAATGGGCAATAAGTCATGAAAGTGTTACGTGATGTCAGAAACTTCAGGTTTTTGGACCGGCTGAGCAATCTGCCACATGAAAGCTTCCACACAACCACACACACACACACACACACACAGGTCCCGAGGCCGAAAAGTGTTCCACAAACAATGGGTTGTCTGCAGAAACTAATTCTAGGAAACAGAAGGCTTAATTCAAATTCATATATTTTACAAACAGTCGTTATGACTCATGGATTCCCTAAAATATAGTTTTCAAAACATTGACTAATCTTCATAGAAATTTATCAGTTATGGAAGTTTCAGTGGTGCAGTGGAGAATCTATAGACCGCATAAACACGTCTGTAAGGAACATGGGTTTAGATCTGAGCCTTTGATAAACCAGTATGTCTCACATATCATATCTGATGGGGATTTTCAGCCGACGAGAACATAATCCGACTCCTGCGCTAGCAGGTGGAACACCTCCACAGAACAAAGGTGTCGCCATGTCAAGGCTTTTATGAGTCAGAGAAACCCAGTTACTTTATTGGTTCATTTGCAGGAGCTGGAACAGCTCCCAGTAGAGCTGCATTAACTGGCCACGCGCTCCAGCCTGATTGGTCACTGCGGTGTCATAAAGTGGCAGGTTTTGAACTACTCCTCCCACTCAGGTCAACAGCCGATACCAATCATGAGACCAGTGATGCAAACAACGTCCTCCTGCGTGTTTCCACTCAGCTACATGATTGAAATCAACTTCCTCTTTTTCTATTTCTAGCGTTTGATGATTTTCTTTTGACTCATCTTTATTTAGCCTTTTTTTTTTTTTTTTAAATGTATAGTGCAAGTTTATTTTACTTTTTATAGCATTTAATGACATTGGTTCCATCCATTAAATCGCAGGTATGAAACGTACAATTGATTCACACATGCCAAGCAATTGTGCACTGTGTGTATTCTGTTTCTAGAACTTGTTCTAAGCATGCCATTCTTTGCACAAGTAAAAAACACATGAAGAGAACCTCTTTGAGTGATAACCACGGTCATGAAACTGTGATACAAATTCAAAATCTTCTTTCGAAGAAACTTCCTTAAGTTGAAAAAATGATGACACTGAGTTCAACATGCAAATGAGCGGGGTTTTCTGGTGCTCAAAAGCAGAAATAAGGCATTCTCGATTCTGCTTAGTCGTGTTTTTGGACTGACTCTCAATTAACCATTAACAGTGGTGTGACACTGTAGGAGGAAAAGGCAACAGGTGTCATATTTTATATATTTTACACCTTCCTCAAAGGTCAGGTGGGAACTGGTCCTGGAACTCTAACAGCACAGCTAAAATCCTAAAAAAAAGAAATAAACATGTTATTGGAGAGATTACAGCTGGTTATTTTCTTTGAAACCCTCCACATGGTTTTGGTCAAACAGTGTGCTGGACTCAAGGGAAAAATTGAATGCTTTGGGACACCTCAGATACACTTGTATTTAGATGCCTCCACCAATCTTATCTAGATTTTTTTCCCCACAGACGGTCATCAACCTACCTGAGGACAGCACAAAACCATTAAACCCCAGGCGGCCAGGTAATCTAACCATTGGTCTTATATCAGTCATTAACTAATGAAGTCATACGCTAATGCTGCTGTGCCCCCTTTGTGCTAGTGGTTCCAAAACCGGGCCGCCACAGAAGGCCAATGAGGGCTCCGAAGACCGAGAAAGAAAAGTCAGCCAAGAGAAAACGAGTGGTGCTCACCATCTTCACAGTGGTGGTGTTACTGGCCATCCTCGCTACCGCGGCCTTCTTCAGTGAGTCGCCGTTCCTCCTCATAGGTGTCACCATTTCCTGATGTGGCTCTAAAGTGTACCGCCCCCTCTCTTTTCACCACAGTCAAGCAGCTGATCGACAGCAAGTATTTCTTCTGCAAGCGTTCAGTGAGGTTCATACCGTTGGAGCAGGCCTGCGACGGGAAGGACGACTGCGCGGAAGGAGAGGATGAAATCACATGCTTGACGAGCTTGACGGTCAACACAACCTTTCCAGGTAAAGACTGAGCTCTCTTTGTCAGCACAGGCACAAAAGCGGGCGTCCAAAAGAAAAATGACTCCTCTTTTTGCCCCCTCCAGTGCGCCTCATGTCGGCGCGCCATGTCCTGCAGGTCTACAGTCCCGGCTCTGGCTGGAGGAGTGTCTGCAGCGATGGTTGGAAGCAGCAGCACACGGAGGCGGCGTGCAAAAAGCTGGGATACACGTAGTCAGTTCACGTCCCGACTGAGAACTCAGAAAAGATCAGTCTCAGAACCAGTTTCAAATCATTTTTTTGTCCGTCCACAGTAAACCCAGAAGCTCCACAGTCCCGGTGGGGGATTTGATACAGTCCCTGAAGATGGGGCCATTCACAGCCATCAGGAATGAGTTGACCTCCACACCAATACACCAGGCCACCATAGACCGGTAAGGAAGACTGACACAACTCCTCGTAGAATAGAAAGGCCACAGATATACACAGTTTATGTGCAAAGACACACTGTTGCCTTAAATGCCTTTATTTATGTTCAGGCTAACATGGATGCGACTGTCTGCTGCCCCTCACACTTCTACAATCACATTGATTTTACAGGTGTGATCTTACGGGTGTGATACTTGAAGTCTTTTTTCCAACAGAAGCCAGTGCAGTTCCGGGTCAGTCGTGTCCCTGTCCTGTTCTGGTGAGTTACATTAGTCCCGGGGGTTCACTGTACTCCTTCAGATCTGTTGGATCCAGAAGAAATGCGATTTTAAGAAGTTGTTTCTGTGTGGCAGACTGTGGGCAGGTGGGCTCTCAAGACCGCATCGTGGGGGGCACAGATGCCGCCGTCGAGGACTGGCCCTGGCAGGTCAGCCTGCAGCAGGGGGGGCAGCACGTGTGTGGAGGCTCATTGGTGTCGCCGCGCTGGGTCATCACGGCTGCACACTGCTTCGCCGGGTCAGAGTAGATCCACACAGAGGTTCCAGTGAATTCCAGTCCATCGTTCTTGCTCACAGATCCGCTTTTCTCTCCTCCTCTTGCCCCTGCAGCAGCAAGAAGGAGCTGTCTCGTTGGAGAGTGGTATCGGGCCGGACCTACATGGGCACACTGGGGGGCTCCTATGTGGACAGGATCATATTAAATGGAGAATATGACCCAGAGCGAAACGACTATGACATCGCACTGATGAGACTCAGCAGTCCCATTACAGTGGGGGGTAAGAGATCTCAACACCCATTAGAACACATAAAGGGCGTTCATTGCATCTGCCCGCTAGGGGTGTAATTACAGAACAACACGTTCTTTAACGGAATCCCCACAAGAAAAGAATCTTTCTATAAATCAGCTGTCCCTGTGCTTCAGCGAGTCACAGGCCGGTGTGCATGTCCCCTAAAGCCTTCGGGCTTCCTGCCGGATCCAGCATGGTTGTGACTGGTTGGGGTTACCTGGAGGAAAATGGTGAGGAATCTTCCCGATCTTACACACAAAAACACACACACACACATCACCGCTGTAACCGAAACGCTGCCTCTCTGTCACCAGGTAAGGTTTCTCCTTCACTCCAGAAAGCCTCGGTCCCTCTGGTGGACCAGGCTAAATGTTCCAGCCCCGCCATGTATGGCCACTTCATCACGCCACGGATGATCTGTGCTGGTTTCCTCCAGGGGGGAGTGGACGCCTGCCAGGTGCCAAAGATCTTCTTGGTAAAATCACATAATAAAACCTAGTCGCGATTAAAACCGGTCGTTCTTTTGTAGGGGGATAGTGGGGGCCCTTTGGTGCACTTTAAATCTTCTCAGTGGCATCTGGTTGGAGTGGTGAGCTGGGGGGTCGGCTGCGCCAGAGAGAGACGACCGGGCGTCTACTGCAGCGTGGAAGAAATGCTCAACTGGATTCATACCGTCATGGAGGTACAGAAACACTTTCGCAAAAAACAGGCGCAAGTCAGTGACTATGATCGTATTCTAAAATACGTTTTGGTGCTGCCTCTCCAGAAAAATCCATGAGCTTCCCGCCTGAGACAAGCAGCCTCTCCGAGATGGAACTAAACAAGGAACCGGAACACATTTGGGTTAAAAATGACCCTTCAGACGTTTTGGTTTCTGCACAGATGAAGATGAACACTAGACACAGTCAAACACAGAAGTGATTGCCTCCCCCCACACACACACACTCACTCAGGTGCCATTTCTTGGGGACATTTATGTAAAGTGTCAGCCTGGCTCATTATTAGCTCCTTTTGTCCCTGGCCAGTTTGTTTCAATGCTGCGTCGTCTGCTGGTGGTCGCGCAGCCTTTGGGTTAATTTGTAAAATAAGAGATTCCATTTTGCTAATAAAGGTGATAATTAGCCCACAAACCTCAGGTTAGCTGTCCAAAACACTGTAAAAAAGGATGCCATTCTATTTGAGGAGCACAAGGTAATCTACTTCCGCACTTTATGTGAAATGTGGTGGTTTTTTGAGTCCACGCACTGATTAGTTTGAATGTTTTCCATGCACGTTCGGAGTGCTGATGTAATAAATGATGCCATTTCCTGAAATTTAAAGATGGGGTAAACATGTAACTTTGCACGCTTTCATGATATTTGAAGACAGTTTTTTCTTGTATGTTCAAAATGACGATCAACAGTAAAACACATCTGTTATGAATTACAATAGAATTTAACAATAGTTGACATCACAGGATATTATAGATAATTGGAGTTATTACTTTTAAGCTTTGTTTAGGGTTTGAACGTAACAGTGACTGCTAACGTTTGATTGTAAATATGGTGTTTTGTAACATATTTTGTAAATACAAAGACAGCCTTCTTTCATTTGTCTCATTTCCTTGCCAGTTAGCGCCTTTGCCGATACTGGATCTGTTGCAGTTCAAGTGTTGTAGCCCTCCGGCTGCCACACCCTCTCTGGCCCACAGCTGGGAGGCTCAGCCGGAATGTCCTTTTGCTAAATTTGTAGTGACATGTAGAGCTTCAACGTCAAGAATAAAGGGGAAATAACACTCTGCTGCTTCCTGGAACAGTTGAGTTCCGGTGTAACATCAGAGATCTCATAAATATATTTTGATTATCCATTTTTAGTTGAAATATACTTTAAAGGGTTTTTTGGACACCAAACTGTGAACTGTGGGTTGAATTATTAATATAAGAACCTCATTAAGCTGAGGCTTTAATGCCTGTTATTTAAAGAACTAAAGCAGGTTTATTCCTCTTGATTCTACATTCAATGTGCTTCTCAGTAAATGTAAAAACTAAACGGCACATACAGAAAACAAGTTCTGTTTGCACAACTGACATCTGCTAAAACGGCTAAACCAGTTTAACCAGTGACTGACAAAAACCTTAATGGCAGAGTAGGAACCAAGCTCCATAGTTTAAGATCCCCCATAAAAACAACCAAATCCTTTATTTATTCCTTTCTGAACATCAGAGAAATATAAAAAAAAAAATCACTCCTTCCCGTCCCCGATGCAGTCATTATTACCAACATTTGCATCAGCATCATATCATTTTATCTCTTTGAGGCATTCATGTGTTCCATAACCAACATCTTCCGTTCTTTCACCGTTTTCGTGTTATCTCCGGCTGGGGCCTTTGAATGGATTGTGCTGTATCAGAGGGGCAAAGGCTGTGTTTCAGTGAGAGAAGTTAACGTATTAACCGGAGTTACTTGCATTTTCTTATACCCCATCGTTGTCTTCATCACTGTCATCGAATGCGATGCCTTTGGACTGACTCTGGCTCTGAGAGCTGCATTTGCCGAAGAATGATGATATTGTTGATGATCTGCGAGAAACACGAGAGAACTGTTATCAGGATGATGCTCTCTGAACATATATGAGCCCGAGTATTCCTATTTTTACTCCTGTTGAACTTGGCGACGCTGTAGGTGGACACAAACATACTTTGTAGGTGGACGGGAAGCTTTCATGACAGGAATGTCATCATCAGAGTCATCGATGGTCACCTGGAGATGGAGAGAGAATCCTTAATACTAAAAAGAAGGAGGACTGTCCATGTTTGCTGTCCACGTGTGTCTAAGTGACTCACACTGTCCTCTGCATAAGAAGCTGTTACTCCCTTTCGAGAGGATTTTTTTGTCGTAGCCTGAAATGCTAAAGGACACAAAGATTTGATAAGTCCAAAAGTAAAAGACTGAAGATAGTTAGACCAAAATATACAAATGACATAGTGAAAGGTGTTTATTTAAGACCATCACAATAATCATCTGACAACTCTTCTGCCATGTTCGGTTTTGTTTCTATTTCATCTGCAAGTATGTGAAAAAAGGAATTTAGCACCATCTCACCGCACCTTGGAGGATACTTGTGCTTTGGCTCGGCGCGGAGGCTTTCTTGGACCGGCCCCGACTGGCTGGTTTTGGGTCAGATGCAGCTGCACCTGAAGTGGTCAATGCGTGTAAACTCAGCTGATTTGCTGTGTGAAGTATAACTAAAACAACTGATATGAGAAACACCGACACTGCCAAATTTACACAGAGAAAAGGTATAACATGAATACAACTGAGCTGTTTTACCTCCCTCTGCTGGAATTTGACAGAACTGCAAATGTAAAATTGGTCGTTTCCTCAACAACACGGATTAATAAAAATTGCTGCATAAAACTGTTGCAATTCATTTCAAATCAGATTCGAATAATTTTAATTACACCCATGGGCACATGCATCAAACGCTGTGGTCAAACAATTACCAAATGTCCTGACTGGAACAGTCACTGTTGCAAACTGACCTCTACCCCTTCCCCGACCACCTCGGCCCCGCCCTCTGCCTCGTGCTGGGGAAGAAACTGGCACCGTGTCTTCATCAGAGTCCATAGCAATGTCTTCAAACGCGGGACCGTCCAGGCCTCCAGAGGTTTCCCCACGTTCCAGTCGGTGAAGTCTGGCTCTGGCCATCGCCTGAGTGAGAGACGGGACATACAATTGTTCTAATTGGCACAGCTGTGATAATGTAAACATCTCTGCCACTTAGCAGACTAGTTAAATTCACCACAAATAGGTGTATAATATTGAAACTAATTGCTTACTTCCTTAATTTCCTTCTCTTCTTCTGTTGTATTCTTTTTAGAGTCTCTGAATTTCTGGATCTGAAAGCAACACAATTCATAATATAAAATCAGTCTACATTAGCCTCCTGTGTGAACTCCTGTCCAGTAGGATACCTCTGCATCTATATCCTGCTCCGTGATCACCCCTCTGGCCTGGAGGTGGCGCTGCGTTTTCTCCAACTGGTAAGTGATCAGCTCCTCAATCGCATCCTTCTCATCTTTGTCTACGAACTCCCGGAGGGCCTTCCCCATGCCCTGCTCGGTCAGCAGGGACAGCTGCACCGTCTGCAGGGACACGGATAAAACTGTAAAAGACGCGCAACACGTGCTTGACGGCGAAGGCGGGGTGCCTGCTGTACCTTCTCGGCTGCCTCAAAGTACTGTTTAACCAGGTCCTCCACCCTCAGCCCCTCCACCGCAGCGCTTTTCATCACTTTATTGTAATCCACGTGCACCTCATCTGAAAGACCAGAATGTGATTTTTGCATCAGTACTCCACGCCAGCTGCTCATCCACAGTGGCACATTTGAGCCGACCTTTGATGTCTTCCTTCTTCTCGCGCCTCCTCAGGAAGTGAATGATGTCTTTGGGGTTTGCCACTTGGTCCACAAATTTCTGGCTGAAGCGAGATGTGTTGAATGTCTCGAAGCCGCCGCTGTAGTCCACCTGTAGAAAACCAAAAGCTACGCTTACGTGCGCTTGTTAATTCAACATTTTGATTGAGGAGGCAAACATGACCAGCTCACCCTCAGGCGGATTAGAGGCTTCTCTGGGGTGAGCGGACACCCGAGTCGTTCTCTCTCTGCGTCTTCTAACATCTCGGCGACCTACAGAATGAGAGGAAGAGCATTTGAGGTGGACAAAGAGCAGAGAAGATACTTGCTGAGTGGTTCTGACGTTAGTTTGAAACCTAACCTTTGCATAACACAAGTTCTCCACTTTCTTCATGACCTGCGGTGTTTCTGGCATGAAGGCGTCTTCGTAGTCAGCCAGCACCACGTCCTGTATGAAGAACTGTCGCACGGTCTTTAGGGGGATTTTTTCAAGATTCATCCTACGACCTTTGACCCTCAGCAGCCCGATGTGCCTGAAAGTACAAACAATTTAGCTACAAACACCCTCAGAGTGCTAAGAGATACTCAGACCGTGTCGCTACGTACTTCTTGGTGGCTTCACCGGGAGACAGGGAGGTGGCTACAGAACTGCCAGGCTGGGTCACATAAAAGAGCTGCTGCTCGTTTCTGGTTGGTGTGATCAGACACTCGTGTTCATGACCCCACACCACCAAGTCCAGGAAATCATCCAGGAACTGCTCAGGGATGTAGTTAGTTGGTCCATGTTTACTTCTGGAAAAACAGAGTTCATAACATTGTAACAGGATGTAGAGTTGTCAGGAAATGCAGAAAATATTAATCAAACTAAAATAGATTATTTTATAAACAATATTATGGTTTCACTACAAGTAGACGAACAAAGAGCCTCTCCATTCTATGTATTTATAATATTGTGGTATTCCTGGAAACATTCAAATGGAAACACGCACCGGTTCTGATGGATGGCGAAGAGGTTAAACCATTCATCTTGGTCTTCTTTGGGGCGAAGCATCGTTACCTGGTTGTTGACAAACATCCTGTACAAGCGCTCATCTGGGATGGAGCCTAAACACACACATTTTATAGTTTAAAAAAGACATAATTCCTTCTAATTCTGCATTTATTCTAAAACTGCGCAAACTAAAGTCAACACACACTCACCCAGCCCATACAAAGCTAGCTTGGTGCTGCCTTTCTGCAGGAGGATGGGACTAATCTCGATCCTCTCCACTGAATGGGAGTGACCGAAGTGATTCACAAGTCCAGAAGCACTCAGCAGATCCAAAGCACATAAACCTTCAGCCTGGCAGAAAACGGATGCATGCTTGTTTACATCTTTGGTCGTGCAACAAGCATCTTTTTCTCATAGAGAAAACTCACCCCAGTTGGGTCATCATGGTTACCATGTATGCTGAACACTGGAATCGATATATTCAGGTTCTCGTCCTGATAATTAACCCAGGGGAACCTGCAAAACAGTAAATTGAATATGTTCACAAATGTGACATTTATAGATTTGACTAAGAAAAGCGAGCAGAACTGACTTGGTGGTGTTAAAGTTGACAGTCTGATCACTCAGAATGTTGAAATGAATGGGTGAGTCTCCCATGCAGTATTTCCTGAGCATGGTGATGCAGCTGTGGAGGCACCGTCGTGTCGGTTTGTTGTCGTGAAACAAATCGCCGCCCAGCAAGATGAAATCGACCTGGAAAAGAAAAAGGAAAATGTGGCATTGAGATGTGAACTATTTCCTTGATTCTCATTTAAATGTGAATTACATGGCATGTACTTGATTGATCTTGGCACAGTTCAGGATCTCATTTAGTGTGTTGTATGAGTCATTGCCGCGGATGGCATCTTTCTCCAAGTAACCAAGGTGGATGTCTGTAGAAATGAGGATCTTGAAAGTATCCTCATCATCCCTAAAATAGTCAAAGATATACTGTAACTCTTACATCAGGTGCTTGATATATTAGTATCAGTTGGATGTAAATATATTATTATTCAGTGAATGATCACTCTATTTTTTATTGATAAAGAATAATCAGGAAACATCCAAATCCTTAAAAAAAAACAACTCACAGCGTGTTCTCCGAGGACATGGTGACGAAGGGAAAGTAAAAGTTGTTTACACTTCACAGGTCGTCATTTAAAGTCTAACCTGTAGAGGATTTACACCATTATTTTAAGAGAGCGTGACAATTTTATGGAACATGAATTAGCAGTAATTATCATTTTATACAGAGGTAGTAGGTAACAGCAACATGTGACTGAATAGAAAAATATAGCGGGCCCTTAGCTTATTATTGCGCATATCAGCGTGACCGAAAACACAGTGTTAAACTCCTGTTTGAGACTAACTTGCAAATAATTTGTAAAATGCTAAATATATACCGTTTATTGTGTCCTTATTTTTTAGCTACGTGAATAACCAGTTTGTATTAACCCACCTACAACTTGGCAACTTCTTGCTAAAATCCCGGCAAGTCTTGCAGCCCTTTTCCCACCCCCTTCGGATGCATGGTAGTTAATGTAGTTTTTAACAGGTCATTCTCCAAATAAACTCTAATGTATAAAACTACATTTCCGCAAAGTAACAAAGAGTGTTCGTTTTGAATACAAGGGTACGCCGGTCATACATTGTTTCTGTTCATGGATGCGGAGACTGGCTCACGGGCAACACCGGTACTCGTATCAATCGCACAGAAACTGTTCCTTTCAGCGATATGTTCCCTTTCACAACCCCATGAGCACCAACTCCTAAAAGGTGCTTCGCGAGCAAAATTGTTATTTATACTTTATAGTTCGGGTCAAATAGGCATTTGATTTCCTTAATTTGAGCACGTTAACTGCCTTTGACTTCCTGGTTATTTTGCACGAGCGAGACAGTCTGGATTGGCTACATTTTAATGGAGACCCTGTCAAAAACACACACTGCTGACGCTAAGCGGGAAAGGGTAAAAACTTAATTTAGCATTCTTCGCTTAATATATTTTAAAATGATGCAACACCTCGTTTGTTTGTAACATCCGCAGTTCACACGACTTTGTGAAATGTTAACAGCAGCTGCTATAACTTAAAAAATAAGGTTTGAGCACGAACAGATCCGTTCATATGCAGTTTACTTTTTGATCTGATAATGTGCTTTAAACCTTATCCAACACTGGTGAGTAATTATTGATGTACCGTAACTCATTTCTTATTTCTGCAGGGGCACTGTCCAGCTGCAGCCAGAGCAACAGTACCTGACAGCCATTCATCATACAAAGAGTATCCTGTTCATCGTCCCTTAATCCACACATTGGTGCATCATACACCCGAGACGCGCACACACCACCCCTGTCGCTCATCGTCACCGAGCACGGCAATCCCAGAAACCAGCAGTGAAGGTAACTTCGACTTTTGTGCGTTTGCACCATTTCCAGTCAGGTGTTGCAGGTCACCGTGGTTACATGTGCAACCTGACGCTACACTACATTCCTGTCTCTAATTTCACCCACCGCCAAAAAGCTGATATTGTATCACGTTACACGTCCCATTATTGTGCATGATCTCTCACGTGCACTCCTTGTGCATCTGCAGCGATCCTGTCTGCACTGAGGAACCTCCAGGAGAAAATCAGGAGACTGGAGCGGGAAAAATGGCAGGCAGAGCTTAATTTGCATAGCATAAGGAGAGACGTATCACACGCACACCTGCAGAGTGACAAAGTCACACAGACACCCCTGAATGATCCAACAGACATGGAACAAGAGACAAGTGGTTGGCCCAACTGCAATCAAGGTGCATGTGCGAGTAATAGGCTATGTGCTGGAATCATTGTTAGCATTGAGTCTTGATATGGTGCATCCTCATCCACAGTGTTGATCACCAACCTGGCGGCTGCAGAGTCTCGCTGTGCGAAGCTGGAGCGGCAGCTGGACGTCACGAGGAGGCTCCTGGCCAGTCAGGTTAATGCTAGTGCCTGTGGTGCTGCATGCTGACACTTTTCTGTACAATCAAAACAAAAGATGCGAATGTTCCTCAAGATTTAGGCAAACATATGAATGGATGTGTAAAAGAATCGGATTGAGTTTTCACTTGTAAAGAAAGTGCGCTTGTGTTGGTGTTCAGAGAAGAATATGTGCATGTTAAAAAAGAACTCTTAAATAAAGACAAAGCACTATAATCAATTTTTTTTCATGTAATCTTGTGTAAGAGAATTGTATCAAGCAGTGTTAATTGTTTTCCATTAGGGCTCCAAGGAGACAACCAAGGCAGCTGATGGACAGTCTAAAGTGGTGCCTGAGCCCGCTCAGTCAGAGAAGGTGAAGAGGCTGGAGCAGGATTATCATCGGCTGACGCGCACGCAGAGCTACAACGAGGTAGAGGAGTTCTCTAAGATTGCCTGTAGATGAAGTCTGAGTGGAGAGTCCGCGCATTAATGCATTCATGAGGGATTGTCCCTAATCTGAAAGTTACAGTTATCAGTTACAATCTTTGATGCATGGACCTTCAGAATTAAATGGGTTATTATTGGCCTGGTCCTTATCCTCCTCGTACAGGAAATCCAGCATATAGTGTTAGGAAGAATAGCATGCTAACAGCTCATTTTAAAACTTGATTTTAAGTGGCATTCATTGAAATGCTCTTGAATCCAGTTGTCACACTTAGTATTGTTACAGTCAGATTATTGATTTGGTGTCTGTGTCTGAATCTGGCAGATGAAGATTCGGCAGCTGGAGATGAAGCTGCAGGAGGAGGAGCACCAGAGGAAGCTGGTTCAGGATAAGACAAGTCAGGTGACTTTGCCTCATTAAGCCAATGCTATTTATTTTAAAGGAGTTAGATGAGTTTTCTTGCTGCTCATAAATTCTTCAGACTAATTGTAGCCATTTTGTGTGATGTGACAGCTGCAGTCAGACTTAGAGGCCAACAGGATACTGCTGCAGTCAGTGTCCCCCCACCTGGCCAGGAGACGATCCAAAGAGAAGCCCCATCCAGTGGTAAAAACTCCTATCCCTTAAATTTATATGCAAAAAAACCCACCAGACAGCTACAGTCGTTAGCGTGACTTGTAGAATTTACCAAATATGTTGCTTTCCTCTTTCTAGAAACCTTTACCTGAGCGCTCGTCCCGCACCGAGCCGCACTACAGGCTGAGCCTCAGAGACGTTCCGTTTGTGGCAGGAACGGTAACAGGCAGCCACATAAAAATTACCCAAAACTTATAGATGAAAAGTGAAACAAAGGTTTAGCTCTGGATAATTTACACAGCACTATCAGCAGTGCGTGTTCATTTATTTGATGCTCTTTTTATCTTATTTTTCTCTGCGTGCTCTGTTGTTGCACTGTAAATTTCCCCGTGTGGGACAATAAAGGACCTGAATCGGAATCTTCCTCTTTCTTCCCAGTCTGCAGGCTGTAGCCACTCGGTGCGAGCGAACGTCCAGTCGGTGTTGTCCCTCCTGAAGAGACACCAGCCCCACCTCTGCAACCGCCGCGTGCTCTCCACCGAAGCGAAGAACCAGGAAACGGGAAGCCACAAGCGTTCGGACGCCCCCTCTCCCTCCTCCCCATCAGCCGCCGGTGAGGAGGAACTGTCAGAGCTGCTGCGAGCGCTACAGGAGGAGATGCGGCTCATGAGCCTGTGAGTGCGGCCGCAGCAGACGTTTGATGGGAGGTGCTGCTCTGCGCCGCGTTACAGTTTGTCTGCGTCCGCAGGGAGCAGGACGAGTTGATGAGACAGCAGGAGGCCAGCGTTTCGGAAGAGGAGAGGAGAGGAGTTCAGAGGGAGCAGGAGAGGCTGCTGGTTAAGATGGAACACAAGGGAGAGCAAATCAGCAAACTGTACACACACGTCACACAGGTGGGATTTTTAAAAATATGCAGCTCAGTTTACACACACACACACACACACTCAATGAAAGCTTAATTCTGTGGCTACTTTCTAGATGAAGAAGTTCAGAAAGGAAGCCTGTTCCAGGGTGAATTCTTCAATGCCCACTAGGGGGCGCTCTGCTGGAGCGGTTGGAGGCAAACCAGGGGAGAAAAGCAAGAGAAACCTGGAGTTGCTGAGGGACATGAAGGCTTTACGGATGTCGTTACAGACCTGAACCCAGCAGCACATCAGTGCAGCATGATTGACTCGTCTTCTTTGTTTGTTTAAACCGAAAAGTTGTTAGTTTCAACAATTAAAAAAGTTTTCTTTTAGGTGTTCAGGAATGAGACTGGCTGTATTATATTTATTAAATTTTTAAAGAAACTTGGTAACGTTTAAATTTTTTATCTTTATTTTGATGTTGTACCAGCAGGGGGCGTAATAGTTTTACTACAGTTGACAGTTTTATGATGAGTATTTTTTAAATGGGATTTTTTTTCTCCTCCTGGTTGAACTTGAATCATACAAAAGCAATTTTTAGGCTCTAAGATGGTTACAGCTGTCCACAGTTTTGATCCTGAAAAAATCTGGTTAAAGTCTTTGGTCTACAAACCCATTTCTGCGCTTTGACTGGGCTGACGGTGTTTCAACACATTAAAAAGCACTTTTATGTGGTCAAATTGACTAAATACTGCAGCCCGTGTTTTTTGTACAATTATTTCTCAAAAAGATTACAGCATTTTTGTTTACACCTGCAGTTTATGTTTTTGTCTAATTTTGCTGAAATTATAAATTTATGTATAAATGAATCCTCCATTTCTCTTTTGATTATTTAAATTCAATTTTTTTTGTCTGTTCATCAAATTATCTTTAGTAATCCACAATTAGCCTCATTACAGAGTTTATTTTGCAGCAAATCTTTTTATGTTCGAGCTCATCTTGAATGGAACAAAATTGGTCATTTCTCCAAGGTGAAATAAATATACCATAATGCTTATTGGTCGTCCATTAATCAGCTCCAATATCAAAAACAGATGAAAGTGAATTGGTGATGATCTCAGGAGTGTACCTGAGCTCCACGTGCAGCGCTGAGGTGTTGATGGCGAGCTCCTCTGGGCTGGACAGTGCAGCCTCCGTGGACCGGACTTGCTCCAGCATGTTGGACTCCTCTTTTCTCACATTTGCAGGGAGCAGGAGCGCTTCATTCGGGCAGATTTGTTGTCAGGTGAAGGTTTAGTTTTGGCTTCTCTCTGGCTTTTTTCTGGGTAATTGTGGCTAACTGGGGTCCAGATTCATCTGCAGGACGGCACCCCTGGGCTTCTGAATGGGTTCACTTGAACCTCCGGTGGCTGTCATGTTGTAGTATATGGATAAAATGATCTTTTTTAAGGACAGAATGATGGAGGCAGCTTTTTCTCTGGATTTACTCAGACAATGATGTGATGGAGACCTGACACGAATCAGCTGGAAAGATCTCATTGCCACCCTGCAGATATGGTACTCTACCTAGCCGTCCTATTCAATTCATTATCTCAGGACCCTTTTTCACAATTACACAGACATGATTTTGGCGTGAACGTGTTCGCTCTGTACAGTACGGATTCATCAACACCTGCTTGAAGTCCATGGTGGTGGAAACGTTTGGAGAGGAGACCTGGCTGAAGCTCAGGTGAGGTTCCTCACATCTCTTTTTCCCCGTTGTCAATGCAAAACCATGAACTTTGTAGGTTCCTCCAAACCCCTGCAGGGAGGAAGCCGGGGTTCAGGACAGTTTCCTCACATACGAGGTGTATGAAGATGATATCACCATGCAGCTGGTCGCAGACGCCTGTAAGCTTTTAGGTAAAGAAACAGAAAACTTTGCTCAGTTTTAGAGTATAAAATAGAAATAATAAAATGCTTTTTTTCTGCTCCGGTTCAATTTTCTCAGGTGTGGAGCCGCAGGTGGTCCTGAGGCAGTTTGGGGAATATTTCTTTAAGTTCTGCAAAAGCTCCGGTTATGATCACATGCTGCGCACTCTGGGAGGAAACCTGTGTGAATTCACTGAGAATCTGGATGCCCTCCACAGCTTCCTCAGCCTCTCTTACAAGGTGAGGGGTTCTCCCTTGTTTCTTTGCATTTATTCATTTTACAGTCTTTGTGCCTGTGCAGGAAATGAACGCGCCATCCTTTCGGGTGGAGAGGGACCCCGATGGCGCGCTGCTTCTCCACTATTACTCAGACCGCAGGGGCCTCTGCCAGATTGTTCCTGGTATTCCAAAACACTTCCTCTGTCATAAATACCTGTTTTATTCACAGTTTGGTATCATTTTGCTGCTAATTCTGATCACTGTTATAGGTATTATTGCAGCTGTTGCAAAAGATTTTTTTGACAGCAATGTAACAATGGAGGTGGTCGACCAGCTGGAGGAGCTGGAGAGGACAGGGAAGAAGGAGCATGTGGTTTTCCTGGTGTCGGAGCAGCCGAGAGCTCGAGCCAGCAAGGGTCCGATAACCGAAACCCCTCGTTCTCCGGTCGCTCGACGCGATGCTGAAGTCAGTCAAGGCAAAACCTGAAGGTCACAATGAGGTCACTGAAATGTCAACCCTGTTCTCTCTGCATCTGCAGGCGGCTCAGCCAGAGAAGACCACCGTCAGCAAAGGCAGAGGTAACTGGGAAGTGATTCGAGGGCTGGTTCAGCTTGGGAAAGGTAGAGTTCTGCCCGAGCTGAACGTGCTTGAATCAAGAAGGAAAACCTTCCTTTGCTGTGTCATTTATACAAAAGTGTTGGATGCAGCCGTACTTGAACTTCTTGTCTTACAGGTAAATTACTGAGGGACTTTCAGCCAGTCTACCCTGAAGCACTCAACGTTGATTTGGAGACTTTCTGCAATGCTTTCCCTTTCCACATAGTCTTTGATGAGCAGGTACAGCAGTTTAGAGGAACTCATGTGTGAGTTACAAGCATGGGCACAATTGGAGTGATCCCATGTGTGTGTGCCTGTAGTTGTTAACATTGAGCATCAATATTCTCATTCTACTAGCAAAGTGAGGTCATCTTTGTGAAGTTGGGCATTTTGGCCGGTCCTCACATGTTCAAAGGACTGTTTAAGGGTTAAGTACAATGTGTGTGTGTGTGTGTGTGTGTGTGTGTGTGTGTGTGTGTGTGTGTGTGTGTGTGTGAGGCAGCTAGTGGTGCACCAGGCGGGTGTGAACCTCCAGAGGATCGTACCAGGACTCCAAACTATGAGCATCCATCTGGACCAGTACTTCAGCATTGTGCATCCAGAAGTCACCTTCAACATCACCAGCATCAGGAAGTTCATCAACAGCCACTTTGTCCTGCAGGCACACAGGGAGATGATGCCCAGAGTGTGGAGAGACCGGCCCATGCTGCAGCTTCGAGGTAGAGACCAAAATCAATTTAATAACAGGCAGACATGAGGATTGTCGTATTTGCCCCTCTCAGGTCAGATGATCTGGATGCCCATGTTGGACCGGATGCTCTATCAAGCTTCTCCGCTGCTGAGGAGCCTCAGGGAACTGGAGGAAAGGGACATGCACATCTCAGATATCGCGCCGCATGACGTCACCCGCGACCTCATCCTGCTCAACCACCAGCGCCTGGCTGAGATGGAGCTGTCCAACCAGCTGGAGAGGAAGAAAGAGGAGCTGCACCTGCTGTCTCTGCGGCTAGAGGAGGAGAAGAGGAAGACGGAGAACTTGCTGTACGCCATGCTTCCCAAACACGTGGCCAACGAGCTGAAGGAGGGAAAAGCAGTGGAAGCAGGTTAAAGAGACGTGAACGCTGCCTGCGTGTGCTGCAGGGATTACATGCCTGCTTTCCTCCTGCAGGAGAATTCCAAGAGTGCACCATCCTGTTCAGTGATGTGGTGACCTTCACGAACATCTGCGCCATGTGCGAACCCCTGCAGATTGTCCAGATGCTGAACTCCATGTACCTCAGATTCGACCGGCTCACCACTGTTCACAATGTCTACAAGGTACAAACAGACTCGTAACAACCTAACTAAGAACCGGAGCCGAGGTTTAAGTTTAATTCTGCAATCTGTGATGGCATTCATGGTGTTTTTCCAGGTGGAGACAATAGGTGATGCATATATGGTGGTGGGTGGGGTGCCCATACCTGTCTCCAGCCACGCCGAGAGGGTGGCCAACTTTGCTCTGGGTATGATCGTGGCTTCCAGGGAGGTTATTAACCCTGTGACAGGAGGACCCATTCAGGTACAGGGATTGAATATGGAAACGTGCAGTGGCAGAATTTCACTAAGCATATTCGCACATGCATTATCTCAGAAATTAGGGGCTGATACCATGCAAAAAATACAGATTCATTGTATTTATTGATTTTTCTGCACCCTCCAGGGGTGTCTAAGCCCAGACCTCAAGGGTTGTCATCCAACCAGGTTTTCTGACCTACCAGGGAGGAAACTCTTTCAACTGGGTTCCCTCTTGCCTTGGTTTTCTGCCTGGCAGGACAAAAAACCTGGCTTGTACCCCTCAAGGACTGGGTTTAGGCATCCCTGACTGATCAATACCTGTATTGCTTAGATCCGCGTGGGTCTCCACAGCGGTCCAGTCCTGGCAGGTGTGGTTGGGGAGAAGATGCCCCGATACTGTCTGTTCGGAGACACGGTCAACACAGCGTCACGTATGGAGAGTCACAGCCTCCCCGAGCGAATCCACCTGAGCCCAACGGTCTACCAGTGAGTGCGCACGCAGGGCTCTGGATATTCACGTGTAAACGCACATTCGTTGCAGGACAGGCTTGTGCCTCTTTGTGTTTTGTAGAGCTTTGAAGGATAAAAGCTACCTTATCCAGAAGCGTGGAGAGATTGAGGTGAAGGGGAAAGGCACAATGAGCACATACTTCCTGGAGAGGAACCTAGGAGCCACCGAGCAGCAGATTATGGGTCTTACTGGTTGCCAGGACGATCGATCAGGTCTGAGCACATAATTCTAAATGACTCTTAACATTTTAATGTCACTTGTTTTGTAACTGTTCTACAGGCTCTCAGATGCAACACAAGGATGACGCACACTTGATCCCGATGAAGTACCACGATAACCCCAGCGAACCACGGCCCTGCTCAGCCCTTATGGAGACAGAGAGTAGTGGTGTGGGACAAATGAGCAGAGCTGCAGCTGAAACTGCTCACCAGGACACCCACAGCCGCCTCTGCGTGCTTCTCTGAGCTTAATTGTCAAACATTTGTGTGAACCATTTAGCACTCCTCTTAGCAAGATAGCCAACTAGCCTTTGCATGCATCATCCTATCTGTCTTCACTTCTGGGTAAATAAATGTGTACATAAGGGTTAGATGTTGCCTTAAACATGCAATAAATGTACGTGTGCTGTCCCTTTAATCCATTGCTAAAATTAGCTAAAACCAACACATTATTAGAAACGTGAATGTGAAACACATAAAACCCTGAATTATTGTATTACATAAAGGAAAAAGAAAGAATAGATAACAACATGAATCTGTAATAATACTGTTTATCATAGCAAATAGCTTAAAGCTGATTTGTTTTAGGGCAAACCGATTCTGTTGTATTTACACAGGTGCATATATGTGAAAGTGGGCACAATGCTGTGTTTACAGCTTAATGATATGCACACAGCCGGAAGAAACAGAGGTGAATAAAAAACGAGGTTCTGTTTACACAAAGTCTGAGTCAGTGACCGCAGTCATCTATAAAAGAGCTGTTCCAGAAACCACACCACTCAGAGCCCAGACATCTGATCCTCACTGCCGAGAACGTTCCTGGATCTCCGTGGCCCTAATGAAAACCACACCTGTAACCAGAGTCTCGTGCCTCTGTGGTCACGGTGTGATAAAACTGGTCTGGTGACCTGACTGGAGGCGCTGTCCCGCTTTGTATTTTAGTTCCTGAATGCAAAAAGTTCTGGCTCGCTTCGCTCAAGAGTCGGTCTCACTGATAGAGGCCAGCTCTGTGATTCTGGACCCGTTCTGGTCTTTGCTGAGAACGGGCCTGTTGGTGTAAATGTCGTCCACAGGTAGAAGGAAGGTGACCGTCTTCACCTTGGCTCTGAAATACCAAAGAGACAGGGAACATAACTACAGAACTACAGTGGGGAGTGAGTAAACACCAGTTATCTGTATCCAAGCGTATTATTTGATATAGCCTGACCTGTTTTTGTGCATATATTCCTGCAGGGAGCATCTGCTGGGGACCAGATCCTCCTCTCCAGAGGTGGGGTTGCTGTACATGTTGTCCTGCAGATGGATCTCTTGTTCCAGTCTTCTCCAGCCTGAGGTTGTGCATCGCCGATCTCGGTCAGGCCCTCGCTCCCGCTCCCTCTCGCTCACGCCAGCCAGGCTGCAGTTTGCGGAGTATCTTCGGACGGTCATGATGGTTGTCTCTGTGAAATAACATCAACGCTTGTCTCACTGAAGACACAGAGGGTACCATCGGTCCGGTCAAAGGTGATGAATAAAAAGAGACATGGGTTTAAAAACCAAATCATTCTATCTTTATGAGCAAAACTGTGAAGCAATAATCCTGTAGGATCTCACACGAGCATGATAAACTCCTCTGGAGGAACCAGCACGCTCTTCTACCTTGATTTTGACCCTTCAGGACGGGCGCAGACACGTTGCGCCTCAGGTGCGGGTTTTCCTCCGGCTGCTGCTCTGCCTCTCCGGGGTCATCCCCGGATGACAGCTGATGACAATCCGCCCTCAGCTGCCGGTTTTCCGCCTCCAGCTTTTTTATCTCGTCGCGCATCTCCATGATGACGCACGCCAGGCCGCGGCTGCTGTCCACGGCGCCGCTGCAGCGCTGCCAGAACCAGGGCTTCCCGAACACCTGCGGACTGTCGCGCAGCAGAGGCTCGTCGCCGAGATTCCGAGGCTTCAACATGCCGCTCCCGGTGGGTGTTTGAGCTCCTTCCTTCAATCTCAGCCCGGGATCTCGGCGCTCGGCGGGGAGATTGCGTCGCCTTTCGCCTCTTGCGCGCCTCTGGTCGTCGAACGGCGCAGAGGATGTTTTATTAAGTAGCAGCCAGAGTCCAGTTTCAGGAAAACTAAGCAGGGGTCGGAAACGAGATGTGCACCTGAGCCTGGTTTACCACAACATGCAAAGATCCCAAATCTTTTCATGCCCACAACAATAACTACAATAGAGTCCAGAACACCACATATTGAAATGAATTAATGAATTACACGCTTGAATTGCAAACATCTTTCAGAATTCATTGGAAAGATTAACCTTTTTTTTTCTACTGTATTTCAGAACGCAGAAGAAAAGACTGTGATATGGCCTTGTGGCCCAGATGTGAGGTTATCTTATTCCACATAGAACATAACATTAAAATCTTTTGGCCGAAATTACATCTAAATGCAAAGTCTTGTCATGATTATTCACCAGAGGACTGATGAATGGTTGCATACAAAACAGGAAGTTACAAATAATTAAAGGCTTTCGCAGTTGAATCAGAGGAGCTCATTGTTTCCTCTTCTAACAATGGCAGGTAAAGTTTGGAGGCTTTTTAAATCATCTGTGACCTGAAAGAGAATGAAGCTGGAGGCTCAGATGAACCTGACCTGGCAGAGGCCAAACAGACACTCGGTTCTGAAGAGAAACCCAATCAGTCTCTCACAAACAGGCCGCAGAGGGGAGGAGAGGGGAGGGGGGTCGTCTGCAAGGGTGATGCAGGAGGGCAGTGAAACTAAATCAGCTGTCCCTCAGGTGTTTGGCCCAGGGGGAGGGGGAGCAGACAGAGGGGAACATGTCGGAGGAGTAAAAGCACCTCAGCGGCTCTCCGTTTGTCTCTTTCCATGTTCTGTACCACAACCCGAAGCTTAGCATCAATAAATAAAGACCAGTTCTGTCGGCGTCCCTCTGCGTGGTCAGTAATTATACCCAAGCACTGGGAATAAGTGACACCAGATGCCACAGAACACTGCTGGCCAGCACATTTTCACTTTCAGTTAAAGCCATATCACTTGTCTGGAAGCCCGCGTGCTTACATCAAGGCCTTCTCACACGATGCAGTTATGTATGCGTTATGTACATAACTACTGCAAAAATCTAGAATTAAATAATAATGTACTTTCTTGTCATTGCACCTGAATAAACTATATTGTACAGTTAAAAAAAAGTTTAGCCAGTTAAGTAAACCTAATTAAATCACATGATACTGACATATAGAAACAATTCATTTGATTCACTCCAGGTAGCTTCATGTGGCTGCAGAGCACCTTCGTCCAGAGGGAAAAAACAGTGAAGGTGAGGCTCTCTGGGCTCCATCACACCTGAACAAACAGCCCAGATGTTGACCTTGTTCTGATATGTTAAAGCGAGCAGACTTGTGATTTCCCACTGGGTGATTAGACCAGAGAATATTGCAGTTAATTCAAGGTTGTGAAGTCAGAAATCTTGATGCCTGTTCTGATCAATAAAACAGGACTAAGGAGCTGAAAGACTAGAATTCTGCTGAATAGACATAAAGTTGTAGCATTGCTAGTTTAGAAACATGCTGAGAAAGACAGTTTTGCACATAAATGAGATTTTATTTAAATGTTATACATAAAACTTTAGCTTTACTTGTTTTTGTTCAAAGTCAGCTAAACAAATATTTATAGACTGTATATTTTATAAAAAAGAAACATTTCAAGCATTTTAAATATTAATAGTTCTTATTTACAAATTCAGTACATGGAATAGTAACAGTAACAATGCATTGTCAATCATAAAAATGTTATAAAACATAGTTTTTTTTTCCGTTTCCGTTTGAAAATTGGCAGGCTGATATTTGTGTCGGATGTTACCGAGGGTACAAAGAAGCAATGAGGAGCTGCTCTACATTCAAACAGGAGCTGGAGGTGTGTTCAACGCTTCTCAGGAATTCCATTTACTTCCCACATTGATGATACTACTGGTGTCAAAACTGCGCTTAAAAACGTACGGAAAGAGCCGAACGCACCTCGAGCTCAGTAAGGTCACTGATCTCTAAAAAGGGGGCGGGGTCGTCGGAAAGAAGGCGTGTGTCGCGTGCGTTGTGGGCGAACGCGGGCGTGGATCAGAATGCTCTCGTTGTCCTTTCAAGGGATCCGGGAGACGGAAACACACAGAAGCTAACAGTCCAGCAGTCTGGCCTCTACTGCAGATAGGGAACGTTTTCAGGACGACGGACTAGCACGAGCACGTTCTACACACTTCTGTCCTTGTTTTCTCTAAACTTATCACCAGACACAGATCCACCACAGACAGAAACAAAGCACCCACTCTGAGCTTCAAACCAACTAGGACTCCAAGAAGCGGCCAATTCTGGAGAGGTTACTGGCCGTTCAGTAGGCGCTGTGTCGCTCCGTTCCTGGCTGTCTTGTGTGAGGGATCTGCAGAAAGGTGAGAAGAAAAACCCAGAAAACTTGACAAAGTTCTGAAGAAGAGCAAAGACAGCGACAGTCACGTGGTATGTCTCTGCGGTGACGCGATCACATGACATACCGGTCTTAGAAAGAGTGGACAGAGAGCTGTTAGACAGAGATGAAGAACTGGCGGCGACAAGACTGGTGTGAAGCTGAAATGAGAGGAAGAGTTTCAAATGAAGAAGATGGAAGCAAACAAGCAGGGTGCAGAACAGGTGAAGTTTGCCAACAACAAATGACGACAAAAGGAGAATGAAGATCTACATTTATTCTTTGAAGAATCTCAATCACCCCCTTGTGGTGGGCTGCAGAATGAACCCCCATACGCCGATAAAACATTACATATTTATTCAGCTTCTGATGATAGATTCATTTACCTTTAATAGAGTAATTTTGTGTTTTTATAAGCATCACTTAATTAATAAAAAATGACAAATGACCCTCTGTGGGGGGGTGAATAGTGGCTCAGCCCTTCAGCAGCAGTAGCAGTGCTTATATGGGAGGATGAGGACACCCATTGTCCATCTTAATTAATGCCAGCGGTTGCCTGGTTGCCACACCTGTTCGTTCATGACGCCTGACAGCTCGGTCAGCATGTCGCGGTAGTGCGCCCTCATCTCCTCCTGGTACTCCAGCTGGTCCTCTTTGATCAGACGCTCGTTCACGTTCAGAGCCTGACCACAGGCTTCTGCAAACTGCCTGCAGGGGGCGCACATGCAATATATATGATTTTCTTTTCCAACAAGGGGAATGTCCATCCTTTCATTTTTACATCACTTTCTGACTGCTGCAATCGACCGTCTAGAGGCCAAAAGGTCAAGGTCAAACTAACACCACTAATTTTGCATTCGTACCTGAAAATCTCCTTAAGCAGCTTGACCTGGTTATCTGGATACTTTTTGGCATTCTTCTCTTCTAAAAAGGCCCTTGCATAAGCCATGGGCCCTGCATTCACCTGTAACACGGGACACAGTTGAGACAACTCCAATTTCCCTGCGATGGTTCGCGCCGTTGAGCCCCTCCTACCTTGACGCTGACGCTGCCCTGCAGTTTCAGCTGCAGCCGGATCATGTCCACCTCCTCCATGTTGCACAGCTGGTTGAGCTCAGACACTTTGCGGGACATCTCGTCGATGGCGACCTCGATGGGGTTCATTTCCGTGCTCTGCTGCTCCACCACCTGGATGCGCTTCTTCAAGTAGGGGAAGCTGGAACTCGCTAAAAATGGACCAAAATAATCCTCAAGATGTCGGAGAAGCTCTCTGCTGGTGTGTGTGACCACAGAAATATGACACCTACTTGTCAGTATGGTGCGCCTCTTGCACTGCTCCTCCACGTCTCCGTGTTTCTTCCCCGACAGGGTGAACGGCGTCTCGAACACGAAGCGGTTGATGTTGTGATGCCCCTCGAAATCGGTCATTTTCTCCTGCTGCTCCTTCTCATCAAAGTAGGGCACCACGTAGGTCACCTGGATGTAGGCAAACTTTGGGTCCAGGTCCTTGGGGTTGACCTGCAACATTTTGTCCGGTTACCTACACAGACCAGTGACGTGATAAAATGCACCAAGAATCAAGAACCTTATTAGAATCCTGGATCATCTTCACATTGTCGGCACCAAATTTGTCTGAGTAGAGCTTGAGCAAACGCTGGGAGATTTCTGACAGTCCCGTCAGCTTCGGTTCTTTGTAGATGAACTCTTTACTCTCCTCCTCTTCAAAGAAACCCTGCCAAAACACACGGACACGCGCATTCATTCACAGGCCAAATGGATTTGTGCTGCCCCCTGCTGGTTTCTCACACACATCAACCAGCACAAAAATGTTATTATCGCAGGATGCCGCTAGTAAGTTCTGGAAAGAGGTCAAAGGTCAGAAGAGATAAGAGGACAAAGGTCAGAAGAGGCCACCTCTTCCTCTTTTTTTTTTAAATGGGTTCGGTTTTAGAGATTAAGGGACGAGAGATGGATCGCAGCAAGACGAGTCACAAACCCTTCGGGTGCAAACGTCAGCGGATGTTAATAGTGGTCATAGGATAAAGGAGGTAAGCGTGGTTAGCGTTGAGGAAAACGGAAAATCAAAGAAGTACAGGACTTACCGCGATCTTGAGTCATTAAAGGCAAGAAAAGAGCAGACAGAGAAACTTAATAAAGGAAACCTGAGCCCATCTTTGCACCTGTCCATGCCCCACGGTTCAGACAGTGTTTTCAAACCCTTATTTTGCTTCATACAGCACAGTTGGCATGGCATATGGAATACAGCTCCTAAATAACGTGACCGAGACTCACCTGACCGTAAAAAGCTACGCGGTAGTAGCGACCAAAGAGGCGCTTCTCCGAGTTCACCACCTCTGTCACTTTGAGGTAGGAGCGATGGATGTCGTAGTACAGCTCTGACAACCTCTGCAGACACACAAACACACGTGTAAACGCCATTTTGTGGCCTGTGGCGTTTACACGTGTGAAGGTTAGAACTCACCTTAAAATCCCGCCTCTTTTCAAAAACGGCGATCACGGGTTTGTTGATGTCAGCGATGAGCTCGTATCGCTCCGATTTCCACAGGTAGTCCACGCACAGCTTCAGCTGCTCCACCAGCGTGTCCTGCACACGAGGAAGCGCGTGAGACTGTGTCAAAAAAGAGCAAACCGAGCTCCTGGGAGTCGATGTGGGCACTGACCTCTGTGTAGGGAGTATCTTGAGTGCCGGTGTCTTCCTTCATGGCGCCCTCTTCTTTGACATTAGGACTGATGCACATGAATGCTGCCCAGCCCATGCAGAAGGAGGCTGCAGTTTCGCAAAAGCAAGAGTAAAATCAGGCCGTGAAATTCAACGCACCCTAATAAGAGGTCAAAGTTTATTCCTGTAATACATTTCAGGTTTTCAACAGTGCTGTAAAGTGCGTTTCAAGTGTTACGCAGACGGTTACACTCTTGCACATACAGGCAGTTACAATAATATCAAACGTGAGGGGGCGTTACATCACACTCCAGTGAAATTAGAGTGAGCAGGGAGGGTAAAACTGTGACAGCAATCTCACGTGTTTTAGGTAAAAATATTGGTTGTCCAAATATCTACCTGCATCCATCTACCCGATGGTTTAGTCAGGATTTGAAATAGTCAAGTGTTCGTCTCAACATACGCCCCAGCTCCCACCACAGCCCCATACAACTACTCTCCCCACCCAAGTGACTAGCGTTAGCAGGCCCCAGACGCATACACTCACTGTCTTGATCTCGGGAGGTAGTTAGTAAGGAGCTACAGTTAAAGACAGGGCTTTCTTCTGGGGACACACTGGACATCCTGGTCTTGTCTGCTCTCCAGTAGCCTGTTTGGTAGGAGTAGGGGAGGAGGAGGATGAGGAGGAGGTTTATAGTTGACGGTCATTTGGTTTTCTCTTCCGCTCATGCAATAGCCAAGCTGAGCTTTGCTAGCTGAGAACGTGAAGCGCATGCAAAGCAATGGCTGACATGTAGAGCGTGTGTTCTACTCTGAGTGAGGAGTCATGCGCAGGTGAGAACAAAGGGAAGGAAAGTGTGTAGACACAAGTCTCTACATCAGCTGGCCAGCATGAAGAGGACAAACAGCTGAGTGCAGATCTGTACAAGCTGCAATGCAATCCCCTGCAAAATAATGGAATTTAGAACGCCAGCACGTTCGTTTGCACGCACACTGAACCATGACAAGACAAAGGACGGACAGCTGCTTAGACCCCTGTTGGCCAGAGAAAGGTTTCCAGATGGTTGCGATGAAAGTCTCCATGTTAGTAGGTTTGCAAAGTTCCATGAGATTGTAAAACTGCCTACGAGCTACACAAACATACGCCTGGAGATGGAAAACCATGCTGCAGAAAGCAGTTATTGTAGCAGCCTGTGTGCACTGACCTCTCCTCTTCAGAGACTCTGCGATCAGGGCTGAGATGTGGATGTAGCACATGGCAGCCTGCAGAGGTCAGACACAGTCTCATTACATGTGCATGCTTGCTTCTAAAATAACATATCTGTGGTACGGGCCATGCCAAAGGTATGCGATCCTAACCTCAGAGAGGTCGCCGTTGCGGACATGAACTTTGGCCATGCTCTCCAGCCAGGTGCGCCGCAGCTCGGGGGTGCTGGCATAAGAATTTGCCAGACTGTACTGAAGGTCCACCAGCATTTCCGGATCCTTCTCATGCTCCTTCATCTGTGCTGTGGCCATGAGAACAGTTCGGATCCTTTTGGTCAAGTCCTTCACCTCAGCAGGGAACGGAGTGTTCTGAGGAAAATGCACCAACAGCGGCATTATTTTGGGTCCAATAATTGACAATAAAGCCATAATATTATCCCAGAACCTGCTGTACCTTCAGTGGTGCATCACCATTTGCAAAGTTATTGATGATTGCCAGAGACTGCTGAAATCTGGAGCCTCCGATACCAGCATCCGCTATCAGCTGACTCACTGCCTTGATGACCTGAGGTGGACAAATGACCGTGAGCATGCAGGCGTAAAAAAAAGTGAGCGACTGATCCATTTGGCCTCACTAACCTGCAGGTGTGAGCGCACTATAGATTTTCCCTTAGTAAACTCAAAGTTCGTCCTCATGAAAAAGTAAAGCAGGGCAGATGCTTCCGTCTGGGTGGAGCTAGAACGATGGTTGCAGCACTTGAGGATTTCGTAGCACAGACAGCCACACAGGTCGGCTTTGCCTTGGAAGAATGCGCTGGGGAACTGAAAATGTGATAAGAGATGCCAGGAAATTCAAATACCAAAATGACGGGGCTCTTGTTTTGGATATCAAGTGAGGGTGCGGCACCTTTTGTACAAAGAGTCTGAGTGCAGCAAAGACGTGCCGTAGAGTGGTGGTTGATTGGTTGATCTGAAAAAAGAGCAAGTAGGTGTCCAGCACCTTCTTCAGCAGTGAATTCTGGCCCTCGTCCAGCTGCAATTGTTTCTGTGGAGATTAGAAAAAACAGTATTTAAAAAGCATATTATCTAAAATAGTGCAATATAGTATATGCAAACAGTAAGTGTGCAATCAATTCTAACCACTAGATGGCGGTAGTATGTCAATGAGTTGCTGGAAGTGTGTACAGTATATTAACATAGCTACTCAGGAAATGTATACATCTATACAGTGTTAATTAAGATGAGGTGAATGATTTGTTAGGATGTGTGAGACCTTGTGGTGATGAACAAAGAGCTCCAGTACATCCAGCACTGTCAGGGCCACCTCTGTGGACAGGTTTGCCTCGATATCAGTCGGACTCAGACTGTCCACTTCCTGAATAGTTCCATCTAAAAAACAAGAACAATAATGAACTGACTCCGATCCATAATATCAGCCTTATATTGCAGGTAGTTTAAATGTTTAAAAAGGGTATTACCAGTCTCCATCATCTGCAACAGCTTTGGATTGGTGAGAGCGTTCTTGCCCCTGATGATGGGCATGGTCTGAGAGCGAGCGTGGCGGTGACCGTCTCCTCCAGAGGGCGCCATCCTGGAGGCAACAGCAGGGATCAGTCGCAACATACTGACAACCTTATGTTTATAAATGCATAAACTAAATGTGGACACAGGGGGTAGCCAATAACACAGAACACTACATGATGAGGTGGGGAGCATGCTGAGAGCGCAGCCGGCGCTCACATCGAAACACACAGTAACAGACTGGTGGAGGGTGATTACCATTGTGGGAAGAGGCTCGAGGGTTGAGAGGACTGGGAGGGGTGGTTAGAGCCCTTCAGGGTGCCATTGGCCTGGGTGGACTGGGCCAGCTTTACAGCCGCTGCTAACTTCCTGTTCACAGCCCAATCACAGCAGAGCTAACGTCAGTCGTTTTAGAGCGACCATCAAGTTAGTTACATTTACAAAATCTCAGATAATCCTGAACCTACTAATGGATAGTGGCAGTTTAGCGTCACCGTGTTTATTTGTAAAAAAATAAAAATAAATAGTGTTGCGCTTGCATAAGGCTAAAAGCTAAATGTTAATCAATGCTTCACAGAAAGGTCAGAGTTTAGAGGTTAGTGGCATAGGGCCAATTCTAGTTGAATGACTTTCCATCGAGTTTAATGCTGCATTAATGACATCTTAAAGTAAAAAGCAGGAGATTAATACATAGATGTGGTGAAAACGTGCACTGAAGTTTAGTGGGGTTTAAAAAAAACAGGGTTTTTTTTGTATATTCCTATGGTGCCTGAATGCAGCGTTTGACCTGTAGAAACCAACAGGACACTGCTTCGGTTCGGTCAATATGGCTTCAGGAGCCACCATTGATGCTCAGTTGAGCTCAGCTGCCTGAGTCCGACCAGTCTGCAGGCCCAAAATGAAGGTCAAAGGCTTCGAGGTGAACATGCAGCACTAATGAGGATGCTTTAAGGATGCCAACAAACCTACATGCTTGCTGCAGGCAATAATGAGCATGGCAGGGCTTGTGCAATGTGATGAGGGGACAGTCGTTTTAAAGATGGAGAAAACATCACAACTAGCATCCTCACTCCTCTAGTACATAACTCAAAAGATCAAATGAAACTACTGTCTCAGTGTCTCACGAGTATATACACATGTATAAGAAATGTCCAATCCCTTCTTTTATTTTCTAATGTAGCCGGGGCCTAACATGGATATAATGGTGCCACTGTTGATAAACTGATGGGAGCCATGGTGCCAGATTAAATTCAGATCTCTCTTTGAAAATTGGCATTTTTGATTTTTATTTGTTGAGTAATTCAGTGCATCTTCCAAGCATGTTGGCAGCACACTGTGAGGATCTCTCCTGAACTTCATCCTATCCTAACTCAGCCGGGGCATCAAAGAGCGAACGGAGAGACACTGAGACAGACGCAGGCGTACGACCGTGAATCCCCCACTGCGTGGTATTACAGACGAGTGTTAAGTAGCGAACGCCCCCAGACAGGCTCGACTGTGTCTGAGAGCTATCTTTATCCGGCTAAAGCCTCGGTGCGCAGAAGAGCGGCGGATTCACAGCCTTTATGTTGGCGTCTCAGTGCTGAGAGCAGAAAAGAGGGCTAATTTAATTAGCCGGGACGAAGCAGAAGATGGAGGAGCGGAGCGGCGCTGATGGCTCAGCTCCAGTGCGAGCTCACAGACGCGCCATCGAACCCAAATCCGGAGCTTGCCAACTACTACTGCACAATATCCAGCACTGCTCTGCTTTCAAAAGGCTGGATCCAGCAGTTCCACCCCCCACCCCTTCACCCCCTTCCTGCTCTTGACCCGCTTTATCTTGGCTCCTCTTGAAACCCACCTCAGAGCGTGCGCGCACATACAGAGCACATATTATTATTTCTGTCCAACTGCGTCTGCCTCATTTATTTGTGCATCTTTCCACACGCAGGCATATGTTTGGGTGCGAGCGCAATCATGCGTGTGCAACGAATCCATGAATTATGTATCAGAGGGAGGGGGAGGTGTTAATAACCTTTGGCTGCAGCATGTATGTTGAGTTAATAAGGTGTTTGTGTAGCTGTGGCAATATAAATAAATGTCTGTCAATGAGTGTGGGCTGTCGGTAGGGGGGGGATGGGGCTCACCTGGCAATGTGGCGTTTACCCAGAAACCTGAAGTGTTGGAGACACAGCCTGAAGGAAAGGAAAAACAGAAATGCTCAAGAAAGATGATCTCCCGTTTCTCTTCTTTACCAAGCAGTGAACGAACAAAAGCACTTACTCCAAGATGCTGAAGAAGTCAGAGATCTCCTGGTGAATGGCGCGGTGCCAGTAGGACACCAGCACATCTGGAAAAGGACAAAAACAGACAAAAGTGTGAAAATGGACCTTATAAACTTTCAAAAACAAAGACCAAATAACTCTTGATTCTATTCATCCAGATTCTTTATTCACATGAAGGAGATAAAAGCAAAGATAGCATGGAAAACTCAGCATTTACAGCAAACATTCTGGTAATTTCGTACCCTCTGATATGGTTTTCATGATGTGCAAGAAGCACATGAGGAGGCTGCGAGTCTCTGCCTGATCCAGCTTGTCACAGCGGGAACCGTAGCCAATGAGCGACTGCGGTCGTGCGAACTGACAACAAACAACATCGATGGATCACTTTTACAATTTACGGTTCAGTTTTGGCAAATCTCAGATTTCCAGAGAAGGGTTTTAATCACAAGCAGCTTCAATGAGAAATCCAGTTCTCTGCAGCACGGGGTGGCTTTTCCTCCACCCCTTCCTTCACATCCAAGCTATTTTTATTCTCACCTTCTCGCATCCATCCATCTTTTCGCTGTTCCTGTCACTGTTACTCGGATTTGAATCCACGCTGATCAGAGAGCCACGAGAGTCCGTCTGGTTTCCTGACGGAACTGCCAAGGAGGAGAAAGCTGCAGGTGGGGGTGCACCAAACCACTTATTCGCACGTTTATTTCAAATGCATGCAAAGGAATCGCAAGACACACACAGCTACCTGTGATGGAGTTGAGAACCTCTTTGGAAAAGGAGGCATCTACTGAGTTGCCGTGACGGGTGACAGAGGTCACTCCCCCCCCCACACTGAGGTCATCTCGGGAGCCCTGAATTATCAGGGACAACATGACGGATGATTAGCTTTTAGCCATAAATGCTAAGAATATGCAGGTATTGTTTTAATTTTACTTGATCGCTAGACGTGAAATAGATGGGGAAGAGATCCCTGAGGAAGAATCGAGGCATGTTGTCCAGGATCAGGCCGTAGAGCGGCAGGTACAGCGATGCTATTCTCGCCTGTTTCTCCTGGAAATGCAGCCAAAGACATATATGTACCACTCACTGTTGTTCAACAGGGGGCTGGTTTACACAGCAAGTCTCAGCCAGTTACCTTGGTGGCGTAGCGTGCATCCAGAGAGTGTTTGGCCATCAGGGTCTTCAAGGTAGACAGGGCCAGGTGCCTCAGGTCCTGCTCGTCCTGGAGAGCCAGCCCCAGCTCCCTGAGCAGAAGACCGGTCAGAAAGTGCTTCCTGCAGAACTCCCCGGTCAGACTGTACTCTGGCACCAACGCTGTAAAAAGACAAAAACGCAGAAATAACAGGAAATTATACACAGCTGTCTACTAATTACAACGTTCTTGTGCCATTATTTGATTTCCATTTGTGCGTTAATTTATCCAAAATTGGTTAGAATTCCATTTGCATCAGGACAGCGAAACAGACACACATGGATAGAACATATTTACCATGGGTACTTTGTGGCTCTGGAGATGCATGATCTGACATGGAGGAACAGCCAGAAAAATGACAGGAAGAGGAAGACGCGGTGTTAGACGAATGAGAGTGAACGTCAACCAAAGTGTGATGACAGTGGCAAAACCAATGCTGAGCCAGGGGGCTCTGAATCCTGCTCCTACCTGTGATGCGAGCTGAGGGTAATGGCAGGCTCAAAGGGATGTAGTGCTCGTGGTTGCACACCTCTCTTAAGAATTCAAATTTCAGCTCACACAAGATCTGACGTTTGCAACAGAAGTACAACGTTGTTGGTACAGCCCTCTGTCAGTGTCTTGCTATTCAGTTCAAATGATTCTAGTAATTCTAACCTTGCTGTCTGTTGCAGTGATCATGTTTATGTAGTTGCTAATTAGCTTGAAGGTGAAGCCTCTGTCCAGCAGGGAAAAACAACGCTGCAAGGAGACAGAGCAGAAGGATCGTTTAACACAGATCCGGGAATCAATGGGAAACAATCGTGAAGGGAAATATTTGTTATGTTTCCAGACAAGGTTATACAGTTTGTATTGATCCATATGAAATCACATTATATTCCCATCATATTCTTGAAAACTTTAATGGGCCAGGCAGCATCGCTAAACTGTTTATTCGCGTGTTTGCACCTTCACGAAAGCTGCTACCGCTAGGTTGGCACTGCGAGTCTCTTCGGCCAGGTCCTTGTTTTTCCAGAAGATGTGTTCTGACACCGTCTCCACCAGGGTCTCCACGCGGCTCAGGTAGGACGAGGGGAAGCGCTGAGGCCTCGGCAGCTGCAGGACCAGAATGTAACTGTCACTTTCTCCCTCACTGAGGTAAAGGTCAGGTGGCATTGATGCCACATGGTCATGGAGAACAACAAAATGTAATTTATTAGGACGTTTTTACCTTCACTTTGTCAGACTCCACCAAATGTTGAGCCATAGACTTAACTATTAGCTCAAAGAAGAACCAGGAGAACTGTACCCAAGAAGAAGAAGCAGTGAATAATTCATAATTTGGGAAAAAATATATACATATGCGTATCAAAATCTTTATAGTTTGAATATAAAATGAAGAAACTAACCTTCAGGACGTTCCTGACTGCCGAGTGCTCATTGCTTTTCAGGTCAAAGGTCATGCCTTTAGCCAGCTCTTCATGAACGGTCCTGAAGCCGTGGGCCTCTGCCTTAAACACATACTGGAAGCAAAAGAGAGAAAAAACGGACTCAGGTAAAGTTTCAGACAATCTGTAATGAAGCTTGAAAGAAGACATGGATTTAACATAGAGCGTGGCACTAATCTCATGCTATCTACACACGCACACAAGTACGTGCAGTCTTCAAATGGACACCAGTGTAGCAGAACGTCATACCAATCTGTTCCCATGGCAACCGTGGTTTCCACTCTACCCTCCCAGCATTCGTCTTTGTCGCCAACTCTTCCAGCGCTGCTTTTTCCATCACTATGGCTAACAGGAATCAGATCTTGTGGTTTCTCTATTCTAATTCTCTCTTGTCTTACCCACCAAACAAATATGTCTTTGTGTTTTTGACTAAGCTAGCCGAGTGTCCCTCGAGGATCACTCTTTCTTCTGTATGTTCTCTATTTATTTTTGTGTTTGCACCACATTCTGGGCATGCAGCCTATAGCCAACCTCTTGTATTTAATCTACACTCATACTCATGAATCCCCCATCCAGTTTGTCTTTCTGCATTTAATAGTTTGGGTTACAGTCCTTCATGGAAAAAAAAAAGGATTTATTCACTTCTGTGTTCTATATAGTATACCTTAATATAAGAATGCAGGTAGTGATCCAGGTTTTCTTCATGGCACTTTGCAACAATATGGACCAGCACTCTGTCCACAAAGGAAAACCATTAATGATATCAGGGTTGGACCACATATGCAACTGAATTAATTTCTATTGTAAATAAAACGAAATACTTAAGGCATGAATACAAATCAGTAAAGATTTGCTGCTTTATTTAGGTAGACTTATTGTTGCAGTACAACAGTCTACCTGGTGATGTCAGTAGTAATTACTATATGCCGTTGTACCACAATCTACCTGGTGGTGGCAGTAGTGACCTCATCATTGTCGTTCTGAGTCAGGACCTTAAACAGCTGGTTAAAAAGCACTGGCAGAAATCTGATGATCACTGGGATTCTCTCCATACTGAGGAGACCCTGCAGAGAGGTGGAAACGATGCACAAGGGAAGGAAGGTGAAGAAAAAGAAAGAAAGGAAAAGAAACATAATAATGTAAAATGCCACTTTAATCAAAACATGATGTCATAATACTTAGACATGCATTGGTGTTAAATTGTCAAAGTGTTTGTTAATGTTTTAGTCACAATGGATTTTGCATTTTCTCTGACCTTCAGGCAGTTGAGGAAGTTGGAGGTAGGAGGTAGTGAGAGGTCCAGCTCTCTTTTCTGGCACTGCTGGAAGAATCGGTTCAGGTGGGGGTCCTGGCACAGACAGAGGAATCCATAAAATGAACGGTCAGCCTCTGCTAGGAGACTTAACAGAACAGCTCCATTTTCTACCTCAGTTTTATTTGCTATTTTACTTGGCACCTCTTAAATCTCAGACCAAATATCACTGTTGAATTATTTATTAAAGACTCTGCACATTACATGCTATGATAGTCCATCTTATTGTGAAGTCTACTACATTATTACCTGAGTGTAAACTGTGGAGACAACATTTGTTGACACTTTGAAGATGGCTTTTCCTCCATCCACCCATTTCACATCTGCTCCATTCTATTAAATGATTAAATGGAATTATGTCTCAATTATTCTAGAACATTCAGAACGACTGTTACTTGTATTTTCACGCATCCTCCGTTCCTCACCTTGGTGTTGCTGGCTTCCTTGATAGCCAGATATCCCGGGGGCAGGTTGCAGGAGACAGGGATGCTAAACTCTTGAGACGACAGGCGGCCCTCTTTGAAGAGCGGCAGCCATGAAAATCCCACTAAAAAGATGCACAGGAATTAACCTGCCGCGCAGCAAATCTTTTCACACGCTTCAGCTTTCCCGCACTCACCTGGCGTCTCCAATGATTCTTTCCTCTTGGCATTTGTCTTGGCATTGATGTCACAGGTGACATGGTAGAAGGAGAAAAGAAGGTGGTGCTTGTCGTGAAGCTGCGTTGGAAGCTCGATCTTCACCTGAGGACACGGTGCTGTGTAAAGGGCTAGCAGCAGCGAGGCATGTGTTTGATCATTAAACCTGATCCTTACCTCATCGTAGAAGTCGGGGTTCTGAGAGTGATGCAGGACTGTGGAACAGGCTGCTGTGGTGAAGACTGAACCTCCTGGCTTGCCATAAATGCACTAAAAAAATAACAGCAGCAGGAAAATGGGGCAGTAGGGTCATGCTCAGCTGAAACTGATTCGTATAAAATACAAATATGTGCCATTAGCATGTTTTTCTGAGGCGTATTACCTTTAACGGTTTGGCAACTTCATCGTCGGAGCTGCGGAACTCCACGTAGACGGTGAGGTTACGAGCCTGCGAACAAAAGGACCACTGTAACTGGTAGTTGGGTAAAAACAAATGCTTTAAACCAAACGCACAATCAGTGTTTCTTGTTAAAACTGCAAAAGCAAACCTTGGCGAAGCTCTTCTGGCTGTCATACTTAAGGTGTTTGGGGTAAACGTAGATGTGGTTCCTGTAGACGCGGTGCGGCAGCGTGAACTTGGTGGAGTCCTGGACGAACTCCTCCACCTCCACGGTTGGCTGGTGTTTGCTCAGATCTTCAAAGGGCCTCACTGGTATGTAAGAAGAGGTGACGCAGTCTAGAGGAGGAGAAACCGTGTGAATAACTATCACAGAAGAAGAAGGCTGAGCTCAGACAGCAAAGTTCTGACGCACTCGGGTGCTCCATCGGAACATAGTCAACAGCAATATCTAGGGTCCCGGGGATGGTCTGCAGTTTGCTGGTCTTCTCCGCCCTGCAGACATAAGAAATACAAATACTTAAAGGTGTCCTTCCAAACTTGAGAAACTTGCTCAGGCTTCACCTCCTGTACTCAGACACCAGCTTCATGAGGTCATCTACTGAAATCTTGTTGCTCTCCTGTTTGAAGAGTGGTGAGAAACGAGACTCTCGGTCCAACGCCCCGTGGTTATCCCTAAAAACGGATCTAAAAGAGACAACTGGGTCAGCATAAGTAAAACACCGCATCAGCACTGAGCGAGACTAAACCTCTGACCACTGACCTGACAGACCAGGCGAACGGCATACGGTACTTTCCCAGTTTACTGCAGAAGTGCTTGTTGGATTTCACTATTTTCTGAACAGTCTGTAGGTGGCAGATGTGTGTTAGCATGCTAATTGTGCTTTGGAGAGATGAATTGTGCTTTCTTACAAGAGATGCCTAAAAGCCTAAAACACAGCTGACCGGGAGAGAGCGACAGACAGAACTTGACGGTGTTTAATGTCGGCATTAGGTCAAATGTTTGGTGATTTATTTAGCTGCTTGAACAAGGACTTGAGTGGATCGCTGCCAGAGGGGCGGCTGGGAAACTTGTTTGAAATGATTTCAGGAAAAACCCAATTTGACAGGGATGGTCTTCACTGATGGAGATAAACTAGGAGCTTCGGGACATAATGTTCTGCAAATGTCCAAGATGAACACATTTACTTCCTGCTATAAATGTACTAACAACTTGTTTATTCCAGTTTTAAGAAATAAAACAAACAGGGTAAACAGTTTTAAATGAAGTGAAACTGGCTGACCTTGCTCGAATCAGAATTCTTGATATAAGGTTCTGTCCCACACGCGATATTTCCCATCAGCACCTTTTCCACTCTTGCCACCATCACTATATCCGTGTGTGGGTTGGTCACAGAGAAGATGGCCTGCATGGACGGAAAGCAGGTCAAACCCACGGGACGACCTGATCGGAAGTCAGACTCAAATCTGTGAGATGATTTACCTGCTTGGGGAAACATAGCCAGTGCTCCATGTCCATGCTGAGGTAACAATCTCCTGGCTTCCTCTCCGCAGGCGAGCACAGGCCATTCTCCTGGGCCCCAACCCCGGTCCCAGGACCGGCGGTCCCGTTGTTGACCTCGCCCAACATCTGCCTCACTGCCTCGTGGTTGAGGTCCACGTGAAAATCTGCCGACACCTTCCTGCCTTCTCGTACGTCCAGCAGAGCCAGGGACACAAAGAACGGCTCGATCTAACGGGGCAGATACAGCTCATTCAATGAAGTCACCTCCATCTTGTAGCAGGACGGTGCTACAAAAAAGGCACCCTCACGTTAGTAACTGGTCCAGTTTCACTCTCGCTGATGCAGCCCTGCAGCGTGAGGTTGAGTGATCGGCACGTAACCATAAACCTTCTGCCCAGTTTCTCTTCAAACGGACGCACCCCTCCGTTCTCAACTGACGAATGTTCGGCCCGTGGGCTCCTCAGTACCTGAAGTACAAAATGGTTGTTATTTAGAGGCCATCTCTGACTGATGAGAAGAGATATCGTGAAAATGAATGTACTTACAGGAGTATCAGGGTCCAGAGAAAACAGATTCAGCCTCTCTTCCCTCCGGGCAGAGCGGATTCGCTCATCTGTCTCTGCGATGTACTGTAAAACACAGACACAGAGAGAGAAGCAGTCACACAACAACTGGATGCTAAACCACATAGCTCTGTTTGAAGCTGTTGTCATGGAAAAGGAGCTACCTTTGCCAGCTCTGGATTGATGCCATTTTCGGTCACGGTATCTTCATTTTCCTGCAAACAGCTGTCACCCAATGACAGGTCAAACACATCTGGAAAAGGAAAACAAACATGATGAGAGGCAAATCTGCTTACGGATGGCAGACTGTCAACGCTGATTGGCTGGGGTGAAGATGATCAAAGGGAGCCCATTAGAGTGTAAGATAAAGGCCTCCTGACGTTCTCTGGAGTAGCTTCAGCAGTAAATTAAATGCTCGCCGACCATCGTCAGCAAAAGCACGCCTATCCCAGACTGAAATATGTCTCCATTCCTGGTATTTATGGATCATCATGGAGGCAGGTTTCAGACATTAAATTCTTAATATGCCTGGAGCAAATCTTCCCGAAGGCTAAGCGGAGCAAAATAGCTCATTAACAGCAGGTCACCGCATACTAAGTCTGACATAAGGGCCAGTTAAAGGAGTGCAGAGCCCGAGACTATTACATCAAATCATTCCAGCACTTTTAACAGAGCCAAGTCTCGGAGCCCTGTCGCCGAGCGTCAAATTACACGCTCTGTCCAAGCTTGGACAGCACTGGCACATGAGGTGGAACCTTTAGTTGTAAAGATTTAATAACAAATTATGATGCGTTATGCAGTCTGAGAGGCCGGGTCATCGTCGGGTCTCATTTCCTAATAGAAGTGAATGAGCACCAGCCAGTCAAGACAGGCTGGCAAGACGGAAAAAAGGTCAGGATTTATGCAGGCGTTGGAATTTTCGAGTCTTTACTCTAAATTGTGGTGTGATTCTATCCCCACAAATTCTTTCTTTCACTTCAGACCCTCCTCCAGGGCTCCAGTCTCACCCTGCCGGTGATCAGTCAGGTCCAGGCTCTTGCGGTCAGGCGCCGGGCCGTCATTGGGGCTGATCTGTAAGATGCGCGTCAAAGTGCTGATCCAGTCCTCCATGTCCTGCTCACTCTCCGCGGCCAGCACGAAGTAGGTAACCTCGTTCATCTTCAGCTCAAACGCATGCTTCCTCAGACGGTTGTTCTGCAGGGGGAGGATGGAAGAAGGGAATAATAAACGTAGCTTAGCATTGCTCACGTTCTGCATGTCTACAGGGTTACAACCTTGAGTTTATGACACAATACAGATACTACACTCTCATTGGGAAACGTTTGCATTTGTAAAAGCTGTAATGGTTGAATTCTCTACTCAGACGCAACACAATTAAAAGTGTGCATTCATTATTAATAACACATTTGCTGACTTGAAGGTTTGCTAATAATCTTATAAAAGGGAAGATGAAGAAAGAAAAATGGAAAAGAGAAAGAGATGAAATGGAATTCTGGTCCTCTGGTCATTGTGTCTATGACCTGGTTTTGAAGGTGGAGGGTTACGGGACTGTTTTGTCGCCCACCTGTACAACACCGGTGCACGAGTCGAGGAAGATGCACCCTTTAGGCTCTTTGGAGATCTTCTCGTCTCTGTAAAAGTTCATGATGTAGGAGTTATCTGGCAGCTGGGTGAGTTGGAAATACCTCCTCTTGAATGACTGCACAGACGGAGAGACGTGAAAAAGCATTAGCCTGGTTTAACGCAAACAAGATAAACTAAGAATGCAGCAGGAGTCCGTTAGTGTGTGCGTTGGACACTTCCTCACCCTCACAGTGATGCTGTTATTGACAGTGCTGTTAAAGTTCCCCTTGTAGAGCCATCCTGACCGAAACACGCCGATTCCTCCCCCTCCTCCGCCTCCTCCGCCTCCCCCTCCTCCTTTGGAGGAGGACAGTGAAGTGGTGTCCTGAAAAGCACAAAGCACAAAAGTGGGTTTCTGTTCATCCCCCTGAAAGAGGATCAATAGCAAAAACAAGACTTGGAGAGAGATTCGGGTTTTTTCAAATGGCCGCTGATCAGATGAATTGGCTTCGTAAACAACGTCCGCTGAGCCGTAATGAGCTATCGGCCATCTCGGAGTATGTTTGAACAGCTTTTAGAGCAGCGATAAACCAATTTAAACTTAAGAGCGTAGAATATAGCCAGCACGTAATGCAGTTTTTTTTCCCTCTAAAAGCTTTTTGTCCAGAAGACGATCATTACCGACCTCATCTTTGTCCACATCCTCATAGTCAATCTCGAAAGAATGGGACGGCAACTTCTCTGCCTTGGGTAATTTCCTATGAGGGGATGTGAAAAGGCACACGTAAGCTTCGGAACTCAACTGTTAACAAGACAAAATGGTTGCTGAGATTTCATTAATCCAGCGAAACACCGCGATTGGCTGACTCTTCCGCGCCGTTCTCGGTCAGAAGTGGACAATAGGTGGCCTAACCCCATCCCGCTCTGCCACTCTCCCTGGCAGACCTGCCTTTGTGTCTGAGCCGAGGTGCAGACAGTCAGGCTGGAACCACCCTCTGTTTAAAGTGGGGCATAAAAACACTGTCTGGAGAGCAAAAATAAAAACCTCTGGGGTTTATTCTGATGAGTGCAGACATGCTGTTCTCAGAGGAATGCTAACAGTGAGCTACAGATACAGAGAAGAGCTGCAGATCCAACTGGAAACCTGATGTTAACAGCTGATGAGATTATCAGCCTTCAGCTATAGAGAAACAGCTACAGTGAGACAATATATCCCGGCCTAGCTTGACTTGTTACTATACAGATGAGTGTCAGCACAAAGGTTATGTGAACTGACTGTAAGAGTGCAGCGGCGACCCCTGGGACAGAGGAAGGACATTCCTGTGGCTCAACGCTTCAACTGCAGAGCCGTTCTGGCTCAGTTTCACTGGAGCTGACAGAGCTTCAGTAGCCCGGCTGACTGAATCTTTAACAAACCGATTGCTCACAATAAAAAAACGTTTTTCGTGTATCATTTTTCAGCTCCGGTCACCACTTTGTGCCTGTTCTCTGGTTTCACTTTGTCTCTACCTGATCCTGAAATAAACTTGGAGGGGGCTAACAGGTTGGTCAGATTTCAAAACATCACATTAAAGCATACTTATTTAGTATCTGTGTAGATTCTCAATCATCCAGGTCATTGTATCCAAGGTAGTTTTCTCTGTCAAGAAACCCAGTCCAGTTGACAGAGAAAACTACCTTGGATACTTATTTAGTACTTATACTTATAGATTTTTGCAACCCTAGTTTAATGAACACTCTCAACAAGGGAAACATATTGGTATCAAAAACACTTCCTCATTTTGAATCTGTTGGATCGGGGTCAAGTTGATCACCCTGTTGCATCACTTTATTTTTAGGACCACTTTGTAGCTTTGACTGATTAATTCCTGCTTGATTTACAGTTCAGAAGTCACAAGATAATATAGTCCCATTTGTCATACAAGAACTGCTAGCAGACCAGTTTAGCTTCCATATTAAATGCAAGTCAAGCTCTCATTTAAGGCTCACTAAGGTCATTTTCTAATCTAATGACTTCTAAGAAATGTATCTTCTTCTCCAGAAGCAATTTAAATCCCCCAAAGCAGGCGGATTACGCAGGTCAAGATAATGCATATAAAATGTTACCTGGGCAACAGGCGGTAGTCTCCGGCGTAATCGTCATACTTGAACTGGAGCACGTTCAGCTCTGAGTTGTAATACTTACAAGCCTGCAGGAGAGGATGGAGATTTGAGCTGAAGGTGATTAAATATTAACTTTCCAAAATGATAGCCGCTGGGAAAAATGGACCTGGAACCTCAAGGGAACCAGCGCTCCTGAGGTCTGACTACTGACTCATTAGAGGGTGTGAAATATTAAAATGAGGGCTCGTGGATAAAGACGCTTTCAGCTCCAGCATCAAAATAAGCAGGACAGCAGATTCAGATTCATAAACCCGTCTGAGTGGCTGCGAAGCTGTCTGGGGTTTTATCGACTACTTATTACTCCACCAAATCAAAGTGAATGCGGGTTAATGCACACACAGACACAAACACACAGAAACAGACAGCATAGAAGCCATTATGTTCTATAATTGTTCTATAACAAGAAGAGTCTAAACTAACAAACCACAATACAGCAATGGAGCTCTCTCCCTCTCTCTTTCTCCCTCTCACCCACACGCACGCACATGCACTTACACTTACCTCTCTGACCAGCAGACATTCAGCCTGTAACTCTGCCCCCTCGGGAACCGTTAACTTGAGAGTGCGACTCTCCTGAGGCACAGCAGAGACCTGCAGGGACAAACAGGATCCAGAAGAGTCGGTAAGCATGACAAGAAATATAGTTATTATTTTGTAATTGTTCCTTGCGGATGCGTTGTGCTGGTCGTTTTAAGCTAGAACGTCTATTTGAAAAGGCAAATGTGCTTTTATCTAGGTAGCACATGTTAGCATGCTGAGATCTAAACAATAACCTTTTTAAAAAAAAAAAATTATATGCGTTTATTTTTAGGCTGTTATTATATTCTTGGACATGTTTATTACAGCAGCATGACTACTTCAAATGCAGGCTCTTTCTTTTCTTTCTCTGTCAAAATATGATGTAATGGAAAGTTATTAATGAAAACATGAAAAAGGGCAGCAGGGTAATGAAACCAAGTCAGCATTAACAGACTTTAATTTATATGATCTAATCAGCAAAGAGAGGCACACAGCTCAGGAGTTAACTGGCATTCCAGCAAATGTCATCTCTCACAGTTATGGAAAATGGCTGTAAATCAGAGACATTCTGCAGTTACAACTCCAGGGTTTCTTCAGAAAAAACACAAACATTCCCCTGGACCACAGCAAAAACCAGTTTGGTCATCTTAATGTGCGGCGCGCCCGTGTCGGCACAAATCCATTAGCCCAGCAAAGTAAGCACAATAAACAAAAAGATGGGGCGAACCAGAGGGAATAAACTGTTAACTTTGATGAAAAAGACTGCTAAATGCTCACGTTTACACTGGAAATGCTATCTCAGCTTAAAGAGAAATACAGATGTTACATCCTGCAATTTTAATGACTATGTGTCACTATTTGATTACAGAGTGGCAACATGGCCTCTAGCAGAGATCACTCAACATTTACTACAAACTAACCTAATTTCCCATGATGCAATGTGGGAAATGAGTCGATGCGACTGCAGCGGCGCCAACTAAGACTGAGTTGAGTGTTGAACACAAATGTTCAATTTCTGGAACAGAGGGGTGCAGTTCGTGTCATGTTTAGGCTTTTATCTCTCTTTTTTAGCTTTGATCTGCCAGTTATTAACAAATTCACCGCAACACACTGTGTTATTTATGGACAACAGAAATTCAGCTGACTGAAAATAACCAAAAAGACAGCATTTTAACATGAAGATGAGTGCAGACAGATGGATTTTTGGAGGGCGGTCAATGTCTCTGAGCCCCAGCACCGTAATAGCTCATGACCTCAGACTGCATCAGTTATTTTAGAACAGAAAAGGCTTGCTGGAGGAGACAGGAAACGTCCTTAAACATACACACACTTGTTTTATGTTTTTAAATTGTGACTGATGGGTGCCTCCCACACAGTCCTTACCAAGAAATCATTGTCGGGGAAGAGCAGCAGCTCTCTGAGAGGGTCTTCCTTCAACTCATCACCAAGTTTAGAGATGACGGCTTCATAGTCAAGTGGATCGATCGCCTTTGGCTTCTCCTGCTGCAAATGAGACAAGCATCAGACAACTGATTAGTATGTTTTCTCACCATAAATTGAAGCAAAAGTGTAACCTCACAGATTTGTACTTTAGCTTTTACACTGTTCACTTATTGACATTTCAAGTGGGACAAAATCCTCCCCAAAAACTTATTTATTGAAAGTAAGAATAAAATCAGATAACCGAAGAACACCACTGCACTGAAGTACAGTCACAGGTTTGTGACTGGCTTCCTCTGACATCTTGAAAGCCTAAAAACACTAAAGAGGAAGTAACCGCAGCCCTAAATTAAAATATCATTATGAAATAAGGAATCCTGGCATGATAGAGGAAACAATTTAGTTAATAAAAAAAAAAACTTCCCTATTTCCACAACAATATCAGCGACCCACTTAGTTTCCTGAATGCAAGAAAACCATCCTGGTCAGTGGAGCACATTTCATGTTTGACTTGTTTATATTTTGCAGAGGAAGCGGCTGCAGCAAGGATCGAACTGCAGCAGACTATGGTGAGGTAGGCAGAGGAAGTAACGACTGGTTTGGTTTGCATGCAAGCAGTTTATCCATCATGCTCACTACCAATGAGACAAGTAATGGCACCCGAGGTAATAGAAGGCACGTTTAAGGACCATCTTTTCCCCATGCTGTGCTATTCATTTTCATTCTGAACGGGATGATTTGTAGTCCTTAGAATATGACCAGCAAGCAAATATGGGACTACACATGGTATATGCTGCTCTTTTGCATTTCATTGAAACAACACCATTTGAGGGAAAAATATAAATGGCAAAAAAAAAAGTTGAACAGATGTGATGCATGAAGAGGAAGAGGGTATAAAGGGGGATTTTCATGCATGCTTATGACTTCTCTCTGACCCACGTGACTTCAGATAATGTCTTTGGAGAGGAACGCTGACACCTGTGTGACTTACTGATGAAGTATTAGCTCCACTTTAAAGTAAGGTGCTGAATTCAATGAGCAAGACAATGCAAAGATGAGAAAATAATACAAAATACAAAATTCACCGACTGCACTGAAATCAGACTATAATCATCAAACTACATGAACAGTTCTGGTTGTCAACAGCTCATTAAAGCCAGTAAATTATGTGAAAACTAAAAGTATTAGTTAAGAGCGAATTACAGGATACCTACAATATTCAGGTGGTTGAACAGCGATCTCACTCGTTTGCCTTTGGTTTTCCTCCTGAAGGTGATTTTGCTCCTAAAGCTCATTATATAGCCGTCCCAAAACAAAGCAACCACGCCAGAGACCAAAAGGTGGCAGAAACTCACCGATTTGGGTTTCAAAAACAGCTCAAATTACGTGAAAAGCTGTAAATAAAACGCGCATTGCCGGGCATGTGCGCCACCAGAAGGAGAACTAGCGCTGGCTGCGGGTTTGTGTCAACGCACGTGGATGTGGCGGAAGTTGATGACAGATGGCCAATCCAAGCATCAGCAACCCACAAGAGTAAAAAAAAAACTAGTCAACTCAGAAAGCAGATCCTCTACTTTGGTGAACATCATTACATCTGTCAGATTTAACTCAGCAGAGGCTCTTTAATTAAAAAAAAATCAATAATATAGTTTAATTTTAAAACAATAGGTGACCATTTGGTTCTCTCTGACACTCCCGATATCTTGTTTACAACGGTTGCCAGCAACAGTTTCCGCCCATGCCTCTGTCAAAGCAACTAAACTTCCTGTTCTGAATCGTCACTGTCCTCTTCCTATTGGGCCAAATAAGCGTCTACAAGGCAATGTTTAAATCCAACAACAAAAATACATGCAAAAAATGAGGCCAGCAAAGGTTAAATCGGTCAAGCGCGGCGCCATGGTAAATGTGACATTACGCACAGCATAATCGCACCTAGATTGATGCCTCTGTGCACACACCCACACACACCAGACTTCCCCCACGTTTAATCTCACAGCAGAGCAGAGGATCTATTAAAAGAGGAAACATCACAGAACTCTGCAATGCTAACATCCCACATGCGCCGTGGCCGCTTTGTGTGATCAAAGCGCGCAGGTAAATCGATGGGTCAATCCAGCTGTCCTGGGAAAATCAACCTTGTTCTAGTGCTCAGTGCTTGTAGCTATGCTGTGGCATCACATTGGTTAAAACATCTGGATTCAAGTCCATTTTTTTTTAAAGGGAACTGAACAATGTGCAATAGTTTGTACCAGACCAGCGTCAGACTGATTCTGCTAATTTAACACAGATGAGGCTGCAGTGCACACGCGCTTGTGTGTGTGTGTGTGTTGTGACTGCTTATATTAATGACAAAGCAAAACATTTTGTTCTGCTGGAAGTTTGGGAGTGAAAACAGTGTGAAAATCCGAATCAACGTTTAATGTTTCGGACGGAAAACAGTGAATCGTAAACATGCTTTTAGCGCGCTCATCGAAGGCAAACTCTTTTATTTCCTGCCTTCTCCTCCCTCCATCCTCCTGTCCTGTGTTCTGCAGCAGCTGGTTCCATCCCCCGTCTCCTGTCCTCCTGCATCTTTCTCATTTCATCAGACATCCTCGGCAGGACGCAGCTTTGTTGTGTTTTGCTTTGATCTTCCTGGCTCCCTTCCACACTTCACACCATCAGCCTACAACTCAACTGTTTCACTGGATCAGTCACTCAAAGCACGACTGTCCTCCAGCAGATGAGGACAAGAGGACAGAGGATGGGAACTTATGAATTAGTGTATCTAATATGGGAAATGAATAAGTCCGAGGTGGTGATCGGTCTATTTCTTGCACAGACTGGTTCATTTCATCCCGGAGCAGAGATTTAAGGGTTTATCCTGTCAAGGGAGCAATAATGGAAAGTGTGACCAAACAAAACACACATAGAGGAGGGAGAGAAACAGCTGAGATAGCAAAGAGGAGAAGAATCAAGATGTGTGCCATCTGCTTCATGTCAGTGGAGAACTACGGGGGCAAGGAAGAAGTCAAGACGGACCGATGGAGATCCGCACCTCAGACAGGAGTGGCAGGGACAATAGTACAAGTTGGGAGTTCCCATTTGAACATTGCACCAATCTGTCTAATTGAATCTATGTTTATCTTCACCAGGAGCAGACGGAAGACAGAACAAGCAGTAGTAGCTTCTCTGAATAAATCACATGTGCCTTCAGCCTCCAAAAACACATTTTCATCTACCAATAACGAGGTCTAGAAAATGTCAAAATCAAAGTGGAATTGGAGTCACTTGCTCTCTTTCCATGAGTTGCTAATCCCAACTTTTCATCTGCTTGATTTATCCACGGAATGGTCAAATGATTCAGATTTGAGCAACGCTGCCTTTGACCCTGGCGTTCCGCAGGGACCCACAGCAGGGACTCTACACTTTGTAGAGTATACATCATTTCCAACCCCAAACCCTCACAAACCCGCACAGAACCAGTCATCTGGTGTCGCCGCCTCGACCCAGGGTGCTCTGCACCAGTCAGCAACCTGCGTTCGTTCAAGTCTGTCATTAGCAGGTCTTAAGATAATTCAAATTGTGGAATTTGCATCGAGAGTCTTAGTTAGAGACTCCATATCCCGTGTTCTGATATGCACATTGATGGTAATTTGCAGGGAAACTAACTTGAGCTCAGTTTGCTACAGAGACTTGAATAGCAGCCATGGGAGTCGGGAGAAACACAAAGGGAGACTGTAAGAATGCCACCATGCCAAAACTTTAACATTTTTCCACTGGGTTTACAGAAACCAGGGTCTTTCTGGGAATTTAAAAAAAGGCCAGCACTGATGGATACAGATACCAAACAGATGTCGCTCTCAGAGGACTGTACAGACGCCCGTGCATTTTTATGCACGCCCGTTCATTCTGAAAAAAAAAAAATAATTCAAGCAACTCATCTGTCATGTCGCTCACGGCAACGTTTGACTCGCTATATTTATCATTGTCACGGAGGGCCATGTGCAGAGAAAGCGGATTTTTTCCCACAGAAACTAAATTCCTCCCGTCTGACCCCCACCGCCACCCCACTTCTCTCCTCCTTCCATTTCCGTCTTTCCGCCTCTCAGCTGTGAAGGGAAACAACCAGACCCCAAACATCCATCATTCATCACACTCAGCAGCAGAGACTGAAAAAAAGAGTAAAAAGTTCATTTTTCTTATGCCTCTGGAGTTACTGCAGTTACTGGGTAAAACCCAATACTGGGTTTTATATGCCGGTAAATATTATAGGACAATTACTGTGCAGCCATTAATTTAAGATGGACATGGAGTTACCATGACAAGGATGGTCAGAGGTGCGTTGGTAGCCGTGTAACCTTCCAGGGTGGGTGTGGCAGCATCCAGGGACATCTGGTCCCGTCTTGAGCACATGTGTCCGCAGTCGGCCCCGCTCACCGAGCGCAGGAGCAGGACCACACTGGCCGAACAGCCCATAATTCCCTGATGGAGGTCGGCAGTATTAGGTGTCCCCTCAACAGAGGCTCTTTGTTTGTCCCGCTGGGTTTAAATCGACCACTCGTTCAGATGCCAGAGACAAGTTGAGTAACGTCAGCCCCTGGTCCAGCCAGTGGCGCCGCGCACGCTTCGAGTCCAGGAGGGAAACGGGGACACCATCCTCCTCTGCTCATCCCTCACTTTTCTTCGACCACTCCTGTTGCTCTGGCTGGTCTCTGCGCCGCTCTGCCACAGTCTCGCAGCCAACCGTCCTCCTCGCTCTCTCCCTCTCGCTCTTTCCTCTAATACATACGGCGACTGCAGCTGTCCACAGTTCGGCCCGGCCCACCCCGCGCAACAAATCACGGCTTTTGCTGGCTGTCAGCTGACCGAAACCAGCTGCAAGATGCAGGCCCTATGCAGCCACCTAAATCATCTTGCAGCTTTTCACTCTCCACTACCAAGTCCACCAGTTCCTCGGGTGTTTACAGTCGAGACAGCGTGGGTGTGCTGATGCTCTAGTTTAGCTGAATACAACTGTCGCTTTTCTGAAAGCCAGGGTCTGAAATATGCGACTGGGGTGTTTGTTGTGTTGGAGCAGCGAGAGGCTGTTGAACCAAAAAAACAGGAGGGTGAGTACTTTTCAGAGGAAGCCTGCTTTGACACATGTCAAATTAGATTTTAATTTCTCTGATTTTGAGCATAAAATGCCCTTCTGATTGAAGAAAAGGCAGAACCACTTTCACCACTATAACTGTCCTCCTGCCATCATACTGGTAATTTTCTTCTATTTTCGCCGTGTGGCTAAATTAAAACTGAGAAATGTGCACTCAGGACAATTGCTTTCATATGTTTCAAATCTTACAATGTTTTTCCTCTTACTTGCAGAGCCAGCTGTTGTCCAATTCACAGAAATCTGAATATATCCAGAGATCTATGCCACCTCGCAGCTTAATAAAACGGCTAAAAGGGCACCTGGGAGTGGGAATTAATGGGATTCACCCAATGACTTTGTAAAACAAGAACAGAATCTGGATGCATAAGCATGTTATTGAAACACTGCCCAAAGGAAGCAGCTTATTATTTCCTCAGCTGAACGATGAGCAGAGGAAACAAGCTTCATCTCAGATACTAATGTAATAGAGGCTATAATTAAATCATTCACTCACCATATGAAAAGGGAGAATATAAATCTCTTGATGAAGATTAATGCAACAATCAGTCTTGTACATATTGCATTCAGTGCAGTCAGAAGGGTTGCAAACACAGTCTGGACTGTGCATTTAGTAGAAGCTCCTTTCGCAGCAAATACAGCCTCCAGTCTTCTTGGTCATGATGCTGCAAGCCTCACACGTGCAGATTTGTGGATATTCTTCTCTGAGGATCCTTTCAAGCTCTGTCAGGTTGGATGGAGACTGCTGGTAGGCAGCCATTTTCAGGACTCTCTAGAGCCTTTTGGTTTGGGTTTTATGTCAGAGCTCTGGCTGGAGGTCTCGGGTATTTCCATAGGCTTGTCCAGCAGTGAGATCTTACATACACAAGTGTGTGTCTATCAAAACCGCATCCAGTCGGTCAACATGATCAAGACAACTCAATTTTACAGCCATCAAACTGGCAAAATTGCGCTCCCCCCAAAAACTTCCTTTCTCCTAAATTCCATGGACTTCAATTCTATTGGTACATTATAATTTAGTGGCCAACCGTGTTCTCAAAGACTGTCAGCAGAGTTGTAATCAAGCAACAGATAATGTATACATCTAAACATTTGCCCACACTCAGGGTTCTACAGACTGTAGACAGTAACCATGGCGATGTTGTTGGGTCATGATTAAGGTCAACTGCACCCAAGCCAATGTGACAGCAAAAACACCACCCACATTAATGATCATTATAATAATGCTGCACATGGCTAAATATAAACAGAACCAGGCAGATGACTGCGGGCACACAGTTGGTATCGCTCCCCCCTGAGTCTGCCCCGCTCAGCAGGAGATGTCAGAGAAAGATAAATATTAACCACGCCCTCCTACGCCCTCGACCAGCAGGCCGCCCAAAACCCCCATCGACTCGCTGCACTGCGAGGCAGCAGCTCAACTGCACACAAGGCACAGAGATAAGCTTTGTTTGCATGCCAGGCCACCGTCCTCTGTCCTGTCATGCTAACATGCCCACACATACTGTACATGCCCAGCAGAGCCTGGCAAGCATATTTGCCATGTTCCAAGTCAAGACTAGCCTGTCTAACCACTTTTAGGCTATTTTATGGCACCAGCATAATTCCATTCGAATGTGCATGCAGAAACTAATCTAACTAAACTAATTAAACTAATCAAGAACAATTTTAAAGGTGATCCTTAGGAGAAGAAATAATCCCAGTTTTGAAATTATGTGGTTGTGTGCTGTATGTAAGCAGAGACATATTCCACAAAAGATATGTTTACACCGACAAACAATGTGAGCCGAAATCAGCGGTGGATCCAATTTATGTTGACTCAACACTAATCTAATGTACTGCAGCACCAAGCGAATGAAAATACGACAAAAGTCTGAATTCAATTTGAATACAGTTTAAGAATGAAGAGGCTGACTTTATGTCTGGAAAGATAAATAAATAGCATATTTTCTTTTGCCTTGGAGGGGCAATTGAGATTTCAATGTGCATCATCAAAGTGAAAGTGAATAGCTGCTAGATATCATATTAGAACATTGTTCTAATTCAAAATGCTGTCGCTATGTTGACGTTTGGCGAGCGTGTGGCCGTGCTAAAGCTGTGAGCAGAACACGCTAACATGGTTCTGTCTTGTTATTCTTAGTTGGGTGCTAAATTCTGTTTATTTCTGCACTACTGATGTGGAGTTTGAGAGTTGTGGTATTTCAATGTTCCGTATGAAATGAGACAAATGTGATATTTTTAATCACCGAGCCCATGTCCTACCATCGCCTCGTTTCCCCTTTTGGCCAGGGTTTAGCTGCGTACGAGTCTCTGTGAAGGGTGACATCACACCGGCCAGCGTGTAGCCATCTTTTGTGGAGTTAATGTTTTCCAGCTGTGCGGCCTCAGTGTGTATAATCGTCCTGTTTCCAGGAGAATTTCCAAGAGAAACACAGCTCAGAATGACAAAGCAGCAGCTACGTGCACCAGACCTACAGAATTTTGATGAGTGTGTGCATGTTACATGCAAGCAGGTTAACTATTTATACAAAAGGCAAACACACACCTCTTTACTAACTGGAAATACCTTAGCCAACTAGGCCAAATAGGAAACCACATTGCATTAAACCTCCTGCACGCTGCACTGTAAGCAGTTAGCTCAGCTATAGTTAGGCTCCCTGTAGATCTGGGAACTGACTCATGGCAGTGCTGTTTGATGTGGTGCAGAGCTCCACTGAGTTTACTGGGGAAAACACTCTGCTGTTCCCATGGCAACCACAAGAGGAAGGATGCTGTCACTCAGGGCAAGCCCCTGGCATTCAGGGAAGATCACGACGGACCCAGGGTCAGCGTCACAGGCCAATGTTCCAGCATTTCAGGAATGCTAAATGAAAACAGCGTTTGTATTTTATTTACTTCACATTTTGTAGTGGAGTCGATTTTGTAGTGGAGTGTTTGTAGTGTTTGCAATCTCTCCGACACTGTGGCTTCAGGAGGCAACGCAGCGATAAAGAGGTGACTCAAAGTTAAGTTTGGGACAAACTATAAACAGGCTTCTCGCTAGCAAAGATGGAAAGCTGCAAGAAAAACTACATTTGGCTAGATTATGGATTAATACATGCATGCCTTTGATTGGAGGACACAGAATCATCAAAAGACATTCCTCAAATGACTCAGCATTTTCCATAATTTAGAAACTACAGAACAGCTACGGTGCCATTAAACGTATTGGGCCAGACCCAGGAAATGGATGTCTAGACCTTAATTTGTTAATGATTGTCAAATTTATTAATTTTCTTAATGTGCTGTGTGTCTGCAGACTGGCTTATGAGAGAAATTAGACAAATTGCGGGTAAAATAAGACCTCATTCACAGCAATTAACATTTGTGTAGATCAATAAAACCCTATGTGGCTGAGAAAAGATCAAATATTGGTCATAGCTCTCTCCCTCTTCAAGTCTTGTCACACAATTGTTGCTGAATGATATATTCGGTGGTTTCGCAGTCATATTCTGCGGTTTTGTTGACAGCACTGTCTGGAGTTTTCAGAGTATTGTTGTTTCCCTGCTGTTGTACAGCTGGAACCGAATTGCATGGCCTTTGATTTTGAATCCAAAACATTGTGGTTCCAACATGTTTGTGCTCCAACTTTTTGATTCTTTCATCGAAGTGGAGGGTTTTTTTCTTAATTATCATTCCCTTTTTTCTTGACTTTGTTGCTTTGGTTCAACCAGAGATTTCCCTTGATTACTTTAGTCGCATCTGCTGCTCTCACAACTGTCAGACTGTTGAATTGAAAGGTTCTGCGGGTTTTGACGGGGTGGATCACACTCCAAACTCCGCCAATGCCATCTAGTGCTGAGAGGTCAGAACTGCCTCTGTGCCAGCCTCCACGCCACAGTGACCACAACCGACCTCCAGTGGGCGCTCTGCTTCATAGACGTTATCTGGCCCTCTGGCACCCACTCTGTTTGGGAAAGGAAACCATTAAAATGTCTTTGACTGAGAATTAAAGTCCCAAGGTATGAAGGATGTAGAAGGAGGAGCCAAGTCAGCAGAGCTGATGTGGAGGGTATGGAAGGGAGGAAGTCGAGGAGCAACAACTGCCGAGGGCATTCTTAAAAATTTCCATTCATCTTCCTTTGAATACCTCCTTCTCAAGCCTCCCGTTTTTTCTTTTCTGCTCATCCATCTTCTCTTTAATGTATTGGTGCATTTTCCAACACTTCCAGGGGGGATAAACACAGATTTCAGGCACGCACGCAAACTGTCTGGGCTTGGAAAAGTTAATTTTGTTGGATCTGAACAACTGTCTCCACCCATTATCTTATCATGATGATTCGAGTTAAAGAATACATACCAAGCACTGAGCTGTAAAAAGGCCAAAAGTGGCCATGCGACCACAGCTGAAGTATGTTATAAAGCTGCTGTTCATTTATTTATACCCACAAATGCCATCCTGTAACATTCCGCCCCCCTCCCCCACCCCCTGTTCTGTATCAGACCCCTCACATCCAGCACAGGCGACTGATGTCACCCACTTGTGTCACATGTAGTGTAGAGAATGAGAAAGAAAAGATGTAGATAACCTTTAATGGCTTGTGTCCCATATCATAAGTGCCTCTGTAAATTCTGAACCTGCAGAATAAAACAAGTAGCTGCCCCTTTAATTGCATTTTTTTTTAAAAAAAGAACACAAATTAGAAACAGAAAAGGGAGCCTTGCAGCGAGGACTGTGTTTAGACAAACATGGTACCTGAAATTACGCAGAGGTACTTCCTGCCCAACAACAGACACCAGCCAGTGAAAAATATTCATCCTGACTCCAAATTCCCACTTCCTCCATCCCTGAAAGGTCCTGGAACACTTATTTTTAATAATGGTTGCTTTTCGTAACTGTTAGCTCCATTTTTTAGTCCAGGCTGCCATTATTCCACGTTTATCCTGAGTCTTTGTCAGGACAAAAAGCTCAAATATTTAGCTTCATTACAACTGCTTTATGTGTAATAATGAGCAAACATTAGCCAACACACCCAATCTGTCCTCTCAGAGTAAAGAAAAGTCCTCTAATCTGCCCGGAGCACAATAAATCATTGAGTACACAGAGCCTACACATAACCTCTGTGCAACCTCTGCACCACTACTAACCATCTACCAGACGCCCACTCCACACAGCACCCCCCCCCCCCCTCCCCAGAGGACACAGCTGGTCTGAGGACTGTTCCTCATGTGTTTTAATGTGATGTATCTCTCCTCACAGCCCCTTGCCAGAGCAGCAAATGCACGGCTCAACATGCAGCTGGAGGTTTTTTCCTGTTTTATTAGCTTATTAATACTTTGGCTCAGGCCTCTTTCCTTTAGAGACACATCTTTGCAACAGACATGCAGAATACATAAAGAATTTCCTGGTTGCATTAGCATAGCTTGGGTATTGTGCTAAAATAATAGAACTGACACTCACCGAGGATCCACCTACAGGCATTTTATGCGGAGCACCTCTCGAAATTTACGCTCTTCAGATCTTTTTATTTCAAATCTATCGCGGGGGTGTACAGAGGCAGAGAACCAACGTAAATGTGGATTTGTGAAACAATGAATGAAGGCCAACAGTAGCCGCCTGTTTCCCCTTCTCACATCTGGGCTGGGACAACAGATCGGGTCAGACGGGATTATTCGCACATCAGCGCGGGTGATCAAAGCCAGCGATGACTTGCTCAGACAACCAGAGCAGGGGGGAGGTCAGAGAGGATTTGACTTAGCGGCTAAAACCCAATTCTTTTAATTAAAGTCTTGTATAAATCTCCTGTTATTTACATCCTGGTAATTTGCGCACTCCTTCACTTGTGAATGACACACAGGCACTTTACGAGTCTGTGAGAATGGATGGAGCAGGGTGAGGGGCAGCAGAGCATCTGGGTCGGCCGGTAATGGCCAGGCACATTCAGGCCTCCTACTCTGGAATGCGGAGAGAAGGAGGGAAACAACACGGCGATTCACTCCGGGAGAGTCGCTGAACTATTCTTAGTACAATACGCGAAGTGGACTCCACTCTCTCACCTCCTCCCTGGGGGCCATGGAAAGGAGCTGCAGGCACTGGCTGGTGTGCTATCTGTTAAGGTACAAGACACGGCAGCGAGGCTTTAGACAAAGATGGAGAAAGGGGGGAAAGTTAAGCTATGGCGAGGCAAACCCTGGTCAGCTCAGCCTGAATGGAGGAGTTCACGGACTGTGAAGCCTCTGCAAAGGGCCTATTGTAAACACAGAGTGGTACAAAGACCGGAGCCTCGGGGAGCTCTCTCTTCTTCTCTCATGTGACCTCTCCCAAACACAGATATACAGTGAGATACTTTGTCTCCTTTCCTTTCCTAACTAGACTAAACAGACCTCTACCTGCATACTTCAACTGGAGGGGCGGATTCGGCAGTGACAATCTAGCTTGTTTTTTTCTTTCTGAATGAGTCACTGAGAAGATGGCGAAAGACGCGCACCGTGGCCCTGGCAGTGCTCGCTCCTACTGTTATACGGTTGTGACGAGCGTCAAAGAGCTATTCATCCTCTCTAGTCCCTCGCCCGGTCGCTTCTGCTGACACTTGAGGCATTCTCTCCAAACGAGGGCCGAGAACCGAGCAGAACATTGAGGGAATACGACGTGATGCAGTCTGAACAAAGCACGACTTCTCAGTAAGCGCGCTCGCCGAGTTACGATTTGTGTTGCGCTCTTGAGGCGCACGACTTCCTGTTCGAGGCTGCCACAGCGTGCACAAGGAGGGTAAGAAGAAGGAAGTCGCAGCATCAGCTGATCACCTCTGAAGCTCTGAAGAATCAGAGGTGCTGCCTGGTGAGGTTTCTGACTGCTTTAAAGGTGGCGCAGAGTGTAAAGCACAGGGTTTCCACTTGCACGTTGCACCCACTGATGCTCAGGGTGCACTCGACATGATGGAGACGTCTTTAAGCCAGTATCACTGCTGGATTTCTAGTCTTCTCTTAAAGTTGTTGGTTCTCTTTCAGATCCTCTTTAAGTGAGTCACTTGTTGACTTGAGTGCATTTGTTGTGTGGTTTTAAAAAGATAATGTCAAAGGGGCCGGTTGCTCTGCACCTCTTCTGCAGGGAATGATAGTTAAACTGTGTGAATGTGGTTTCACACTTAAAAAAAAAAGACAGCGTCCGCATGCAACGTGAGAAACGGAGACGCCTTGATGAGAGACATTTGTGTAAGAAAACCAAACTGACAAGAAAAGCAACCCACAGATTGCACCACCAACTGCATTTTGCTTTTAGTCAAAGTTTCACATCGCTGGGGCCCTAATAGCTGTTGTATTTTTCAGTTCCTACATTAAAAATTCCATGCCATGTGTTAAAGGTCAAACGCTTTACTTCTTTTCTTAAAGTCTTATTTATATGGTCACACAATCCAGCTGGGGCTTGTGTTCCAAAACCTGACATTATGCAACAAAATAAGTCTTTTGGCAGGCGAGGAAATGCAGCCTGATTTGATTGCCTTAAATCTGGACACACTGGAAAGACATCAACTACTAGAGCAACAAACCTGGAGTGTTGGGAAGCCAAATTTCTTAAAGAACGTTGCATAAGTTGTTGGTGTTTGACAGTGATTGTAGAAATGCTCCACACTGGACACACCGTTCTGTGTCCATGTGGCGTTAACAGTGGACAAAAGGCTGCCAAACATGCTGACTCATGGACAGAATGTTCATAAGGGGAGAGATTATGGGCAGCGGAGCTTCGCTGTGAACTCCTCTGGGAGGCCAAACAGATTTTCTGAATCTGCCTTTTCCCCCCCTCGCCCTTCCTTTCGCTTCGTGGGCTTCCCCTCTTTACGCTCGAGCTCTTTAAATTGATAAGATGTCTGACTCAATAATGATCCCGGCTCCGGCGGGTGAGGACGCCGCAAATGCAGCCGTAATTTAAGCCGCTAATTCCGCTGGCACGGCAACAGAAGAGAGGCGGGCGAGAGGAAATATGACATGCTACCAATGGATAAAGGAAAGATGTATGGGAGCGGTGGGAGAGGCGCGTCCTGTTAGAATTCCTTGCCGGTTGACCTTTTCCTGTTGCCGTGGTAACAGAAGCACGGCTGCGAGCGGGTACAGTCTAATTACTGATAATCAAACCAGCTCTTCTGAGACAACCGATCGCCAGCATCATCAGTCATCAGCCTGTACTAGCGCTTACATCCTGCCAGACCGATGACTCAGAAAAAAGGACCACGTAGACACAAATACGGCTGCAAAACACAGCCTAAACGCCGGATTTGTGCGCCCCGAAGGCAGGCGTTCTCATTCAGACGTGTCCTCTGCTGCCGTTCATCTCGGCTGGCCAGAGCAGCTGCCGGGCGAGAACGGAGGCAGGCTGACAGCTCGTACCGGAGGACCCAGCACGAAAACATAGCCGGGGATCCAGTCAGAAAGAGGCGTGCCCGAGATCGCAGGAGCAGACACAAAGATGCAGAGCCTGATTAATGCAGGCAGCGACGCAGAGAGCCTGGAATTCATTCGAAATCAGCGATAAGAGAGAAGACGCAGACTAGAAATGAAATATTTTTCAGCTTCCCTCTTTTCTTTCACACCATATGAGGTAAAACAAAGGTTAGGTGGGGTGAGATCACTGAAATATCACTTTTATAATGTCTGAGGAGACTTCCTGCCCACTGCGTTCTGCATTCCCTGCAACATTTCTGTGAAGCCGGGGGTGATCTGCTGAAATTCTGCCCCCACGTAGGTGAGCTACATTAGGGACCACCATGCCGAGCCCATTTTTGCCTTGTTCAAGGCCATTAGCTACAAGTCGCGTGCATCGGAGGCTTTCTGTTTTCAGAATGATTTCATACCTTTAGGGCACTCCAACACAACGACCCACACTGGTGCGAGGGCCCCGTTTGCGTACAAGTGGAATAAACGCCTGTGTTTGGGGGGGCTGCATTAACTGGCAGATCATTAATCCAAAATTGAGATTAATTGCTGCTTTAATTCAGAATAGAACGAGAAGTCAAACTTTAAATACCCATCAACCATCGCCCTTAATGGTCTGAAGCGACAGTCTAAGAAACTGGTTCTCTGCTCTATTAGTGGAAACAAATGCTGCGTCTAAGGTTGCTGTGTGGCCCAGAAATCGCTCCATTTAGATGTGGGATCAAGAGCCAGAACCCTGTGTGAGTGGGCAGCAAAATAGTTAGCATATGACAAGGCATGAAGTGACGGCGGTACCATAAGGCTGAAGAGTACGCCAAACACCCAAAATGGGGTTTTCCCAGAGCCAAAACGGAAGGACGAGGTTGATGTTGCACCAAACCCGTGGGGACCGCCTGGAAAAGTGCATATGGTCACGAGCAGCCAGTAACGGGGAGTGCGTTCGCACGTTACTGCGCTACTGTGGGGTGCAGGTGAATGCAGAAAGACGCGCTGCCGTAGTGGCAACGAAGATGGGATGAGTCAGCGGGAGCACGGGGTGATGCTCGCAATGACAAGAGAGCAGGGCTGTCACGCCACAGGGCTGCTTCTGCTGACCTGGTTTCTCTCAAAGACAAAAGGCCACGCTCAAACACATTCACAAAAAAGTCAATAGACGTGCGCCCACCAGCACCAGTCTAACCAGCAGCTTTTTCATCATGGACTCCATTAACTTTAACCTTAAGCAGGTCAAAGCGTTCCCATTTCAGCATTCTGCAACATTCCAGTGAAGCTGCAGGTGATCTGGTGGATTCCGTACCCACGTGGGAGATGCAAAACTCACTGCAGAGCATCTGCTGCCACGGTTACACTGTTAAATTTTAATTCATCAAAGTGTCTCTGCCTAGAATGGATAATTTACAAGTGCGGGACTAGCACAAAGTTGCAACGCTGCAATGAAGCTTAAGTTCCACTAACTCTGGTTTTAATCCCATAATATATGCTATGATCGGTAAAACAGAGCTGGAGCAGCAGGAATGGTGATCCGATCCAGAGCTACAGGGTTGAAATATGACTGTACGCACATTCGATCATCACTATTTTAGCTTGTCTCCTCGTGAAAAAGAACATTTCTTCCAGTGTCTCATTGAGAACAACGAAACAGAGTCACTTTAAGGGATTTTAGCCATTATTCAGATTCTTTTATTGTGTTTGTGGTCTCCTAGGAGTAGCTTGTTAAGCTAAAACGGATGTGCTCACGACATTTATTTCACCGTTCCTGGTTTTGCTTGAGTCCATGTGTGACTTAGGACCGCAGGACTTTTGGACGAGTGAGATGTGATGAATGGCACTAAAACAAAGTGACTCAGCAGTCAATCTGCACATCCAGTAGCAAAATCAATCAAAGCCATTGTGCTGTTCACTGTTTTCCATTTTTACAGCATGCCTTCTGCAGCAAGTCTGCCAAATTCTCCCCCTCTTTTAATCCTGTCGACCACCTTGTTGGAAAAATCTGAAGAGGTGTTTCATTTCCCTCCCTCCTGCATTCCAATCAATTCTGGCTGTACTCCACCACTGCCCGTGTCCCACTGACACACTAACACTCAAGTGAAGAGGTTGTGGAGCGCAGCAGAGAGGACAGTGACCTTTCTGCACGTTAATCGCCATTTCTGTCCTCTGCTGCATGAAACTAAAGGACAAAACAAAATCCTTGTGTGTGTGTGTGTGTGTGTGGGTGTGTGGGTGTGTGGGTGTGTGTGTTGTTTTCTGGATTACCCATCCTCCCACTATTTTGTCAATCAAGAGCTTCTGTTATTTGATTATACTGACACACCCACTGTGGAATCGGCTTTATGCAATTCGCGACATTTACAGCCTGATTATGCAATTAGAGCTAAACGAAGCCCAGGATTTCATCTCTGCTCCCTCCATCTTCCTCTACACCTCCAGCCAGATGTGAATCGCTGTCTGCGTCATGCAGCGTCCCACTATACTACGACCATTTACGGCGTTTCATTCACTTGAGCCAATAAAACGCGACTTGAACCTGCGGCGGAAATCGACTTATTACAAGGCCAATGGGGGATTTTTTTTTTTTTATCCAATTGGACTAAATGAAGCGCTTCTGTCCATTTAAGCGCACAGGACCGTCGTTTCCACTCCAACATGATCGATAGAGGCTGAGCGGCACTTGAACGCCTCGAACATCCACTGCAAACAGATGCAACATGAATGCCAATGTCAGCTGCGGCGCGGCGCGGACGCGGCAGCGGTGATGAACGCGTCCAGATGTGACGCTTTACGGTTGCGCCGGTGACAGAAAACCACGCCGGTTCTCATCCCACGTCATTTTCTTCGCCCACAGGTGATGATGCGCCTATCGCTGCCACCATTTTCAGCACCCCCCGCCAAACTCGCGCGGTTGTACTCACCGTCACTGCGGAGTGTCGGACCGCGTTGCACGCCGTCTGCCGTATCTCCGCCGCGCTGCCCGGTTTCAGCAGGTTCTTGGTGAATCTGCGGCTCGACTCGGCCGCCATCTCCTCATCCGAGCGGTCGCCGCGCACCCGTCAACCTGTTCGCCGCTCTGCTGGCAGTCAGTCCGGGCACCACGCTCCTTATCACGAGCCGACCGAGCTGTGTTTATACGCGCGCGCGCGCACTCGTATTACGACACGCGCGCGGAGGCGCGGGCTGTCAAAATGGGCTGACACTTCCGGTTGTGACTGTCAAATTAAAGCACGTTTTGCTGACAGGAGCGAAATGACGGCTGAAGGAGCCTTTGATTTATTGTGAAAGCGAACTTTTTTTTCATCTTGCTCCGCTTGACGTGTGATCTTGTTTTTTACAGTGTGACTCTGAATACCATTTTTCAAATAGCGAAGCGACGCTTTCTCCTTTCCCCCATAAAATTCTAAATACAACTGCGTTCCTTAAATCCAATCACAAATCCTTTCTCTCTCTTTTTTTTTTTTTTTTTTACACGGAGTAAAACGGAGATCTCAAGGGGACCCCAAAAAAAAAATGTCAGCGATTCATCAGTAGTCGAGTCACGGGTGAAGCTTTGGGCATCTGCAGAGGAAAAGATGTTGACTCGTTGTCCCACAGCGCCGCGTAGCGGCATCAACATACCACTGCAATTTGCTCCATGTAAAAAAAGAAAACCAGCTGTTCTATTACTAGTAGTTATCTTGTACTGTAATTGTAATTCGGTGTAATTTTAGGTTTTGCTGCGTTGAATTAGCATTCTGCTTTTTGTCTACCTAAATATTCCTGTAAGATTTTTAACACACAATGGATTTTTGGCGCAATATATTTATAAAAACAAACAATTGCATCGCACTTCTATTCTACAACAATTGGATTTTACTTTGCTGCTTTTATGCTAAAATATTCACAATGTGATTATTGAAGCTGGAACAGAATTGCTAATGTTGTATTCTGCCGCCATCTAGTGTCCATTCGCGTGCCCGCAGGGTTAAACGCAAAGTTCAAAATCGGACCAAAAAGAAACAGAATGATGCAGGTTAATAACCTGAAATTGAACCATAAATTGACTGTATGATATAAACATATTTCAAAATGTTCCTCCAGTAAATCTAATATGACTTTATTCTTTAGAGAAATTATATTTTTATGCAAATGTGTAGCATGGAGAACTGTATAAGAGGATGAGCAGCAGGAAGTGGTGGAGAGACTGAAAAGGGAAACAGAAGATTTAAGCTAACAGAAAGCAGTGGAGGAGGAGGTGAAAGATAGAATTAAAGAAAGAGAAGGTGAAGAGAAACAGAAGGCTGAGCTTAAGAAGGACAAACAGCTGAAGAACAAAAATTGAGCATGTCAAAAAACAAGAATCAGAAAAAAGTGACTAAAAAGACAGAAAGAGATGCAGAAAATGAGAGAGAGATGGAGCTGCAGATGGAGAGAGGGAGAGGAAAAAGAGCAGAAGGAAAAAGTTGCTTATATACAATATACAAAGAACAAGTTTCAGGAAAATCAGTGTTCGAAAGTAATAAAAAATAAACAGGGGGGTAAACAATAGAGAGTTAATTGGATGATGGATTTATAACACAGCCATAAACTGACTTGTTTCTGGTGTTTTAAAAATGTTTAATTAAAAAAAAAAAAAGAATTAGAAGAATCACTTTGTATTGTATTGGATTAACAACCTAGTGGCCACTTTGAGTATTGCCCTCAAACATCAACAAGTGGAAATTGAACTCTTAAAATATCTAATATTCTGTCTTTACGGAAGTTCAGAACCATGCATAACTCATGCATAATATCAAGGTCATTGTTCTGTTTTTACATCGTATGAGTAAGAAACTTGTCTTTTTCATCCAATCAACTGTAGTTTCAAGAAACATTTCATCAAAATACGAATGAAGCAGCACACCATTACACCATTTAAATAACTGAAAGTTTTATTATAATACTTTACCATTTTAGCCCTCTAGAGGTCAGTAAACCGTCACTTTCTAAAACTTTCAGTAACGCAGAGTTTTAATAGCTAACTTAAAAATCCACTAGCTATGAAAGATTTTCACTTTGCCACTTAAATTGTCCACAAGTGTCCATGTGGCACAAAAAGTGTCAAATGAATGCAACAAACCTCAGATTTAGTTCAGTTTCTGGCAAAACTAGACGTTTCTACTCATTAATATACTGGATCTAATGACCTTGACAAGATCATGTAATTATCTTGAGCAACTCATGATTATTTTTCCAAACCACAATAACTTATACCTCAGTTATTTCTTGGTGCTCTGACTCAAAGTATCGAAAGACTGCAGAGATGTTTGGAGACAGTCTTGTGTGGTCTGACAGACATTCAGACTCACCTCAGAGCTGCAGACTAAAGCAAGGATTTTTACTTTTTTTGAGTGAAAAAGAAAAGCAAACAGGACAAAGTCTAATGCGAAGTAAAGCAGTGAGGAAATATTATAAGTGCTGGCTCACTCATGCTGATAAATCAGTCTCAAAACGTACAAGCCAGGCAGCTGTAAATGCACGGTGACGCCTTTTTAAACCCCGGCCCGACAATAAATGTTTCAATCTAAGAGGTGAAAGTGAAACACAGGATATGGAAAAGTGAAAGCAGAGTAGCTAAGACGCAGAAGATGGAGTGAGGAGGTCTGGGGAGACGCTGCTGGATGTTGTTCTGGCAGGCAGCGGACACTGCGCGGCCTATTTTTCTTGTCACATCCTCAGATTCAATAATAAGATAAAAGCCTCCAGCGACCACTGGTTCCTCAGCGCTGGAGTGTGTGTTTGAGGACAGAGGACAGAAGGAGAGCGTTGGGAACCTCTGGGGAAGCAACCGGATCATGTTTCTGCAGAACAGGGTTCTGTGTAATTCCAATTTCCTCTTTTTCATGCTGACACAAAAGCAGTGTGGTTCCATCTCCAGTGTGTAGGGGGGGGGGGGGGGGGGGGGGGGGGGGGGAGACTGGAGCACGAAGAGGCGACGCTTTTGGATATTATGTGAAAATGAAAAAAT